>NC_061115.1:169116793-169416793 GCF_002878395.1 Capsicum annuum | reverse complement strand
TACGCTAATTTAGATTTAGAGCAAAAAGTTACTACTGTTTTACTGAGCACTGTGCGGGCTGAAACAAAAATTTTGTTGTAGAAAAAATTCTAGTGGCATTTAATTAGTTTTATGGAAAACAATACCACATGAACATTTTTAAAACAAATAGCCCAAGTTTGATATTTTACCAAAAAATAGCCAGTCGGCTATTTTGTTTCCGCATTATATCCATTTACTAATTCGGGTCATTTTCACCCATGTAGTTCAAATACAGTTTATATAGCATATTGTTACTGTCCATATACACTAATGATACAATTTTCAACTTGGGCCATTCGGCCCTTTTCTAAAAGTAATTCAGTTTTTTTTTGCTACAAATTTTTTAACTGAAAAATATTCTGCATTTTGTTTGTTTTTTAAAAATAATAATTAAATATAATTGTATAAGAATGGTATAATTGTTATATAGAATATGTATCTATATAAGGTAGATGTATAGAAATTGTATAGTTCTATCAAATATGTATATGTATAAAATCTATATATAAAAAATGTATAGAAAGTGTATAAAAGTTATATAATTATTGTATAAAATATGTTAAAAAACCTGTACAATTATTATATAAATTAGGCATCAAAACTATATAATTTGGTATAGAATATTTATATGTATAAAATATATATAGAAACTGTATAGAACAAGCCACCAAAGTAAAATGGCTAGAAAATAGAATTTGAATTTTATGGCCATTTTTGTGGAATTAATTTCGGCCGTTTAGCCATGTTTTTGGGTCTAGAAACTCCAAATATCATTTCCCAAGCCCTAGAGAGGTGATTTTTCAAAGTTCTACGGTTAAAGTATTTTCATTATTTTCCTCGTCTTTTAACCCTTTAACATCTTAGAATCCTTTGAAAGACCTTTAAAGGTGATTTTTTTTTTTGAAAAACATTATAGATGTTTTTAATATGACCTAGAGAGGATTCTAAGTTGTAAACTAAAGATTCCTAACATGAATTTTGTAAACTAGATTAATGTTGATGGTTAGCAACCTTGAATCCCATAAATATGAGACCTTTAGCATAAAAACTCCATTAATGATGATGAGTTAAGATTGAAAGAGCTAGTTAACGATAAATTGATCTTGGGGATTGATATAGACCTTGAATTAAGGGTATAATTAGTGGGTTTGAATTTCTAAAATATTGGTTTGAAGAATAATTAATTAATTACTCTTATTATTGCTTGATTTTTAGATGATACATTATTCCAAGGCATGAAGGAAAGGAAAAAGCATTCTTGTTGCAACCTTCTTCTTCAGAAACCTTGGTGTCCAAGTAGACTAGATTTAATGAGTAGAAGATTGTGTTATTTCATATTTTCATAATTTAGAATTGACGAGAGAAAGCATGTCTAGGCCTGCAGGCATGTTGTTGAGGTGGATAAAGACATAAGAACTTTAATTTAATTGTGAAAATTATGTTATTTATTAATTATGTGTTATTTCTATGGTACTATGTATTATGTGCCCGGAAGAAATTTATTTATGGATAAAGTGTGCAAGTGTGAGGTCATTTAGACATTCTAGTTATGAATGTAGTTGAATAAAAGGATATTAAATTTTATATTGTGAAATAATGTGATGAGGAGAATTACGCTAGGGTTAAATATTATTGAGCATGGTAGTATCTAAGGGATAAATGACTTAAATCATTGTTAGAATTGTATTATAAGGAAAGATGTAGAGGACAATGATATGCTTGAATGTCCTAGTTATAGGTGGTGATGTTAGAACTCAAGTGGCGGTATCTAAGAAATTAGTGGTATTTTAATAATTAATTAATGAGTAATTAAGGTTCCAATAGTGACTTGTATACTTAAGTGTTAAATTATCATTTATTTAATGATATTATTATTTTGGTAATGATAAAAACACTTTATCTATTGGATGCCCATGAGAGGCTAAATTGGTAATAATAATGAATTATTGAAGTGTGCTTTTGAGAGGCGTGTTTGATAATGATAACTCCTTGAAATAATATCGTGAATGAATTATTGATAATCACGATGACTTATTGAAATAATGCCCGTGACATAGTTAAAATGTTGATAAATAAAAGAACTTGATCGACTTGCAATTATGATTATAGTGCAGTTGTAAATTTAGTAGGTCGCATTGTATCCTAAGAGATAGTGTGAATTTGATAATATGTATATAATACGTTTATGGAGGATCGGGTACCTCTCCAATATGAATATGGATATTGATATTACTTATTTATGGAGGATTGGGTACCACACAGGTATAGTACAAGGACTTAGATTGTCCCCTATAGGTCATGACTAGTTGGAAAAATAAGTCCCTTACCATGTGTGTATAGATTAGGGTTCATTTTGAAAGTTAGTGTGTTTAATAAGTTGATAACAATCTAATGGTGTTTTAATTGCGAGGTTTAGAAGGACATAATTGTTACCTATGTAAATATTGTTAGTAGTAATATGGCCGATGATAAATTCTAATATTTCTGCTTTATTGATTTCTCAAGCAATGTGGCTGCCGATAAATTTTAGTATAGCTGCAAAATGTGATTGGATCAGAGCCATGAGCTGGCATGATTTTAATAATAGTAATAAAGAAATTGATAATGAAGTGATCCAAAGTGATGAATCAAATGAATGATCCCAAAGAAATGATCTCAAAGTTCTAATAATTGAATTAATCCTTTTTCAAGAAAATGTATAAGGTTTATTAAATAGACTTGAGTTCTTTAGTGTGTGTTACTGAGATATGAGTAGACTTATATCCCCTACTTAATAATATCCTTTATATTGATTATGTGACATATTCTTGGAAAAGTGAAACTCTGTACTTACTTTCTATATTTTGGTTTACTTGCTTCATTTATACTTGATGTAATCATAGTTTATTTGAATGACTAGTTTTATTATTTAATGTTATAAGATAGTTTTTAGTTATTTGCCCGAGAGTTTACTGTGAGTTATCTATGAATACTGGGTTGATCCTATACATATGGGTAATGAAAAAAGTAATGCAAATAAAGGGGTGATTGTGTTGGTTTAGTGTTGCATTATTGTGGATGGTGTGAACTAATAAGGCTAAACTATGCTAGTGTTACTATAATCTCGCTAAAAGAGTTGAGGAATTTTAAATTATATAGGAAAAGTGTTATAATGCTTTTAAGACCTTAGTTGAATTGTATTCCATTTAAGATGTCATGATTTCTTTCCTTTGATTTTATTTTATGATATGTGGACTAACAATGGTTGACCGATGATGCCTACAAGTATGTGTGTTTGTACTAAGCCTTCTCTTCTACATTCCATTTTTGGTTGTAGAATGGATGCAAATTAGTTTGCAGTAACTAGATGGATGGCGATATTCAACACTAACTTCTGCACTTTCTTCCTGATAGATGCTGGAGTCTTTGTTTTATTTTTTTATTATAAGTCTACTCTAAAATTGGCAGCTCTTTTACATGTCTGACCAGGTCTTGGGATAGTGAAGGACAATTGTAAGAAGTTTTTGAAAATATTATTTATTGGTATTTAATCTACTTAGTTATATTTAATTCAGTATTCTCTTAAAAAAGAAGTCTTCCACACTCAATCTTCAAAAGACTTTGAGGCATGCAGAAGTCGTTTCCTTTTCTTTCTATCCATCATCCCAACCTAATCATTAATTATTGGGTTTGATCTAATTGATATCTAGATGATTAGAATTAGAATCTTAACAAAGCTTAATTAAAATATAGTTGATTTCAATTGCTATCTTGGTAATTTTGAATTGAAATCTAGGAGATTTAAATTGGTATATGTTAATATGGACTAAAGAATATTGTTAACAAGTAAAACCTTGTGAAAGTAGTGAACTTATTTGGTTTCTTGTGTTAAATATTTGACTAAACTTGTGTTGCTAGATTATTATCATTATTGTGAATTATTTTTGTTTGAATTTCAATGATAAAAATTGACTATGTTGATTTGGTTGATAATTGTAACAGGACAGTTTGATTTCTTATTGTTATGAATCTAGTAAATCTATGGCACTTAACTGGTGAAATTGCTAACATAAGAATGGAGAGGATGACATGAGAAGATGATGTCAAGCAAATATGATGAAAAGGACTGAGGTGATATGTGTTTTCATTAATGAGAGGCTTTTGCTGATGATATTATGGATGAATCCTTTTGTGGTCTGGTTATTTGATATTATATGAGGATTCTTATGTGCTTCGGTCATTCAGATTGTATTGAAATTCTTGTGCAATTCTATCATTTGAAAGTGTAATTGGTTCCTTATGAGTACTGCTAAGTGATATAATTTTTGAGTTTATTATGTGAATGAATTCTTAAAGCTTCTCAAAATAATAAGTTTTAAATGAAAGTGGCAAAAGTTAGTGACTATTGTTGATAACTAAGGAATTTTGTTGATAACTTGTCTGAAATATGATACTGCTAATGAAACTGTTAAAAACCTGTAACAAAGTGGTTTTGTTTTATCTAGCTCATATATTTATTGTGTGTGATCAATTTGAGGTGGTTAAGAGTTAGTGAAACCTGCAATAAAAAAAACAATAATATAGAACAAAGAATAAACCTACCTTTCCATGTTGATAAGTGTGATGGCCCTTTATACTGATGTGATATGGTTTTATAGGACTTTTGAAATTTAAAATAATGAAAATATGCAAGTTACTTTGATCTTTTTGTTAGATATGATGTTTTTTGTGAAAATCAAGTTTTGGAACTATTCTAAAGAAACAGAGTGAAAATTGATGTTTTCGACCATTGATGTGGTCACCTATAACCCGTATGTACTACCTACTTAGCATAGATGCCTGAGTATGTGTCAGAGAAGCTGAGAAATAGAGATTTAAAAGTTGAAAGTTAGACCCTGCTACCTATGGAGGACACCTATGGCCCGTAGGTGCCACCTAAGGTTAATAGGTACCTGAAGCTATCTTAGAAGATAAAGTTCAGAGAAGTATTTAGAAGATTTCTTGGCCCTGAAACCTACATGGGACCACCTACGATCTGTAGGTTTTGTGGATATTATTGTAGATTAGGTATTGAAGTTGATATTATTAGATGTCTTTAAGTTTATTACTTTTCTATTTTGTTATATGATTGGAATTCAGCCACTTCTAGGTGTTATACTCTATGTTGACTAGGCAAAGGGGGTGGTGCTCGATCCTCAATGGACTTGGGATACATTGAAAGAAGCTATCGTTCAGTTGATATGGCTACTAGGGCTAATAAGGTCTTGGTTGCTACTTCTTTAGCTCTGTACCAAAGGGTGCTATTTCTAGATCTGACAGTTGTCAAAATTGCCTTAATATTTTTGCCACTCGCTAGGAATCGTAGGAATCTCTGGATGTCGTCACTGGTACATTATAACTCTTTTATCATAATGTGTATGTTCTGATTGATATAGGGGCTACACTCTCTTATGTGACCTTATATGTGGCAGTTTATTTTGATTTTATTCCTAAGAGTATTTCAGACCCCTTTTTGTGTCCACATCGGTTGGTGATTTTATGGTTAATTGAGAGTTTATAGGGGTTGTGTGATATCTATATTTTGTAGGGAGACCTTGGTAGACTTGATAGAATAGGATATGGTCAATTTTGACCTTATCCTTATATGGATTGGCTTCATTGATGTTATGCCTCTTTAGATTGTCAAACCTGAAGGGCCAGTTTCCAATTCAAAAATTAACTAGTGATTGAGTGGGAAGGTAGCTCCTTATTTCCTAAGAGAAGGTTTATCTCTTATCTTAGATCCCCAAAGTTGATTTCCCCAAAGTTAAAGATTCTAATTTGTAGGGTCCTTTATTGTAATTTGTCCCTGTGGTTTGTAAGTTCCCGAAGTGTTCCCCAATAATCGTTCTGGTGTTCCTCCTGATTGGGAGATTTATTTTGGTATTGATCATCTTTCGGACACTCGTCCTGTGTCTATCCCTCCCTATAGAATGGCTTCAGCTGATTTGAAAGAACTTAAAAAGCAGTTGCAAGATCTTCTTAATAAAGGATTTATTTATCTTAGTGTTTCCTCATGGTATTCTCCTATGCTCTTTATACGTACGAAGGATGCGTCCCTTCAAATATGTATAGATTACCTCCAGTTGATTATGGTGACTGTAACAAATAGGTATCCTCTACCTAGGCTTGATGACCTATTTTATCATCTCTAGGGTGTTAAGTACTTCTCTAAGATTGACCGTTGATCGAGTTATCTTCAGTTGAAGGTTAGGGAGATGGATATCCCTAAGTAGGCTTTTCAAACTTGGTATTATCATTTTGACTATTTGGTCATATCCTTCGGTTTGAATAATGCACCGACAATATTTATGGATCTTATGATTGTGTATTTTATCAGTTTCTAGATTTGTTCATCATTATGTTCATTGATTATATCTTAGTGTTCTTAAAGAGTGAGGTGGATCATGTCGATCACCTCTTTATAGTGTTGCAAACCGTTAAGGATTAGCAGTTGGATGCTAAGTTCTAAAAGTATGAGTTTAGGTTGAATGCTTTTACTTTTTTGGATCATATTTTTTTCCAGTGAAGGGATCAGGGTTGATCCACATAAAGTTGTGGTGGTTAAGATGTGTCCTAGACCCACACCTCCAACTAATATTCAAAGCTTTTTAGGTTTAGCATGTTATTATAGGGGGTTTATGGAGGCTTCTCATCAATTGATGCTCCATTGACTAAGTTGACACAAAAAAGTGACGTTTCTGTGGTCCAATGCCTGTGAGGATGCTTTGAGAAGTTGAAGACACGTTGACTTCTACTCTTGCTCTGACCCTGCCCGAGAGTATTTATGGCTTCCAGGTTTATTGTGATGCGTCTCGTATGAGCTTAGGTTGTGAGTTGATATAGCATGGCAAGGTAGTTGCACATGCTTCTAGACAGCTAAAGGTCCATTAGCAGAATTATCCGATCCATGATTTATAGTTTTTGGCTATGGTATTTGCCTTAAATATCTGGCGCCACTAGTTGGATGGAGTTCATGTTGATATTTATTTTGATCATAAGAGCTTGTTGTATATGTTCACCCAGAAGGAGTTGAATCTCAAGTAAAGGAGATTACTTTAGATGCTTAAGGTTTATGATAATAGTCTGAACTATCACCTAAGTAAAGATAATATGGTTGTTGATTCTGTTAGCAGGTTGTCCATGAGGAGCTTATTTTATGGTGATGAGATGGAGTGGGGTTTGTGAAGGATATTCACCATTTTGTAAATCTTTGGGTTTTTTTCTTAGACTCCAAATATAATGGTATGATTATGCAAGAGATGGTGAAGTCATCACTTGGTATAAAGGTGAAAGAGAAATAGGATTTGGATCCTATCTTGATGTGGATCAAGGATGATGTTGGTCAGTAGAAAGTGATGGCTTTCGAGATTGGCACTGATGGTATCCTAAGGTACTAGGTAGGTTGTGTGTTCCTAGTGTTGATTAGCTGAGAGAGAGGATCTTGGCCGAGGCTCAAGAGTTGAGGTATACTGTTCATCCTAATTTGATGAAGATGTACTATGACTTAAAAGATATCTACTAGTGGAATAACATAAAGACATATGTGGACAATTTTATTGCTAAGTTTTTGGTGTGTCAGCAAGTAAAGGTGGAGCACTTAAGGTCTGATGGACTGTTCTAAGAAATTGAGTTGCCTGTGTGGAAGTAGGAGGTGATTAATATGGATTTCCTTACTGGTCTTCTGTGGTCGCATAGTCAGTTTGGTTCTATATGTGTCATCATGGATAGGATGACTAAGTCTGCTTATTTCTTACCTATGAGGACTAATTACTTTACTGAGGATTATGTAAGGTTTTTCATTTATGAAATCATCAAGTTCCATGTTACGCCTATCTCTATTGTATTTGATTGCAATATGTAGTTCTCATCTCACTTTTGGCATTCTCTTTAGAGAGGTATAGGAACTAAGCTAAGCCTTAGCATTGCTTTCAACCCTCAAGCATATGGACAAGCAGAGAGTACTATTTAGACGTTAGAGGATATGCTTCTGGCTTGTGTGATCGACTTTGGGGGCAGTTGTGTAGATCATTTGCCTTTCATTAAGTTTTCTTATAGTAAGAGTTATCACTCTAGCATTGGGATGGCTCCATTTTTTACTTTGTATGGTGGTGATGTTTTTCTCTTATTGGGTCGTTTGAGATTAGTGAGGCTTGGTTGTTCAGTCTTGATTTGGTTCTTTAGGTTATGGAGAAGGTGAAGGTGGTTTAGGATAGGCTTAAGACCGCCCAAATAAGCTAAAAGTCCTGTGTGGACATAAAGCAAAGGGCGTTGGAATTTGAAGTTGGTGATTGGATATTCTTGAAGGTGTCTCCTATAAGGGAGATATGTGGTTTGGAAAGAAGAGGTAGCTTAGTCCCCATTATGTGGGTTCGTATTTGATTTTAAAGAGAGTATGTAATGTGGCTTATGAGTTATCATTGCCTCCTTGTTTGGGTTGCGTTCACCTAACCTTTCATGTTTTGTTGTAGAGGAAGTACATGGGTGATGAAGTCCCATTTGAGATTTTCTATCGGCAAGTCTATTGGTTACGGACTAAGGATATGGATTCAGTAAAGGTTTTATGGAGGAACCAAAAATTAAAGAAGCTACTTGGGAAGCCGAAGAGTTCATGAAGTCTAAATATTGACTCTTGCTCCTCATTCCAGATAATCATGCTTATGATATGTATTAATCTTAGCACCTTTGTTTTCTGAATTTGTTAAAGAAAATTGGGATTTCCTTGACACCTTTGTTTTCTGTCTTCGTTAAAGGCAAGTGTGGTTGTATTCCGTGTTAAATCATGCTAAGGGATGCCTTCTCTCATCATTCGAGGATGAATGATCCTAATGGGGGGGGGGGGGATAAAACACCCTGAATTTTTGTCCTTGAAAAATTTATGAGTTTTTGAACTCACAGCCCAGACTACGACTCTCCCTGTGAGTCGTAACATGTCATTGCAGGTCTTGAGGGCCCAATCATATCCAGACCAGTATGCTATCCTAATGTTTCTGCCTTGTCTATAACTGGTGGTTATGAGTCATAAATACTAAAAATAGGTCTTATGGTCCTATATGTAGCTAAACCAGTCTATGCTCTAAGTGTTTCTGTCTTGAATATGACTTAGACCCTACAAGCCATAGGGTCATCTGATGAGTTGTATGTGTAAATGATAGGGTCACTAGGGAAGGGTCTTTCAACTATTGTCTTGACTGCAACTTGCGGTGATGATCCATAATGTGTCCTTATGATTCATATAGTGACTCGTAGTCACTAGCGATAATTTTTTAGCTTTTAATTAAGGGAACTTTGGAAATTTCCCCTTATCCCTAAATCATGACCCACGAATTAAAATCCCTTTAAGGTGTCATTATCACTCCAAAACAAATCAAAATAACTTCTAAAAAACTCTCAATTCTTAATGGACGAGATACTTCGGGTTTCAAGGAAGTTAATCAATTCGAGCTTCCAAGGGCAAAAAAAATTCTCTCCATAACTCTTGATAGTTCAGGCACGTGACTCTACCCCTAAATTTTTTCTACTTAAAGCATGAAATTATATGATGGTTTATATTGATTTGAACATGGTTTTTGATATGGGTTTAGGGTTTTTAAATGAATGTTTCTTAAACTATTTTCCCATGATTTAATATGCATTGTTCATGCTTTATATATTGTTTTAAATTTGTGGGGTGCATGG
This sequence comes from Capsicum annuum, assembly GCF_002878395.1. Classification (NCBI taxonomy): domain Eukaryota; kingdom Viridiplantae; phylum Streptophyta; class Magnoliopsida; order Solanales; family Solanaceae; genus Capsicum; species Capsicum annuum. The sequence continues at coordinate 169,407,076 of NC_061115.1, read as the reverse complement.
GCATGGTGAATAAATTAAGCGATTCTAATTTCCCCAAATTTTTTATTATTGACAATTGAATTTGTAATAGCTCCAAACCCAAATTTTATGGAAGTGGTTTTGAGTATGATTAAAATTGCATTGAACTACTTATAAAATAATTGCAAGTTGTAAAGAGGTTATTAAAATATTACGGTTTGATTTATTGAACAAAGGAAATTGGTGTTCCCCCACCTTGAATTAATGAACAAAAGGAGTTGTTTTCTGGAGTTAATGGAATGGTAATGGCATGATGGTGTTACCTTGCTAGTGTAGTTGGTATGATGATCAAACTGTGCATTCCAAAATTTGTATTACGGTTCAATGAATGGGAATGTGTGATAAATTTTCTAGTGGGGCTTAAAGAGGGTTGTGTAGCTGGGCCTTGATAGTGGCGGTCCCAAGAAACCCCTACTAGAAACTACATTTGCTTGTTCGGGAGTCTAAATGACCTGGGGTTTGAGTTCTATTGCTTGTGATCGGGTTGGTTGAGTCCACCTTACTATATGATTGGCAGGTTCGAGTCCCCTATATTACATTACATAATCAGGTGCTTAAGTCACCTTTAGTATATGATTGGGATGTTTAAGTCCCAAGTACATATATATAAGATTTTTCTCCAATTCGTGCAACTACACGCACTGAGGCCCGACCAGGGGGTAAGAGTTAAGGTCCATATAGCCCGTGGGTGCTATTATATGATAATAAATCTACATAATCTAGGCTAACATTTTAGAGTTCATATTAATCCTTGATTCCTATCCCAACATTTTATATAAGTATATATATGTATATATACTTGTTTGTGAGCATATACATTGAGGAAAACTTAATTTTGAATTGTCATTACTTTATCCTTATGTAATACCCTGTACTTCTACCTAGCTTAAAATCGTCCCAAAAATATTGAAGACTTGTTTTAAAGATGAATCCACTTTATACATGTGTTATTTTCAATATGTTCACTTTTTATCATGTGGGAAATTGAATAAGCTTTCCACCGATACCAAATTCGCCCAAATCCAACACTCGGGTGAAGAGTTAGAGCTTTTTTAGTAAAGCAGTGTGCCACCCGAGCCATCAACGCATCGCAGAGCAAGACAAAATGGCAATCGTCAAAATCCTGTGAGTCTCCGCGATTATGGCGCGTTGCACCAGGGATCAAATTTAGAATTGTCTTTTTCCATTATCTCAGCGCGATGTCTCCGCGTCACGCAGAACTTCCAGGTCACAAACAAAGTGGCAACGCAATAGCCCCGCGTTGCACCACCACGTAGATTCCCAATTGTGCAGTTCCAGTGACTTGGCACTATAGTGGTGCGTCACGCCATGGATGAAAATCAGGAAATTTTCACAAAAATTAAAATACGTGTCCAAGGGTTAAAAGTGTCAATTTCCCACCAATATTTAAACCCAATAACACGTGATTCAACCATTTTTCATCCAAAACGTAGTGTTTCTCTCAAATTTCTCTCAAGAACAAGCTAGGGTTTTCAATTAGGGATTTAAATCCAAGACTCAAATTCAAGAATCTCTCCATCAATCTTTGTAGAATCAAGAACTAAGGTATACACAGTGTTAATACATGGATTAGTTTCATCAAAGAAGCCTAAGAATCAAGTTTTAAATCTTGTATTATGAATATTTTGTTGTGGGTTGATTATGTTCATGTGATTATCGTTGTATGATTCCTAAGTTGGAATCTTTATGTGTTGTTCATGAACCTATGCTAGTATGTGGTCTGAAACATGTGAAATTGAGTTGAAATATGGAGTTTTGTTGTATCAATTTGATGGTCATGCCTATGTCGTAAGTCATGCATCCTAAGTGTTCGATAAAATGCCTAAGAGAATATAAATTTTGCATTATAGCTTACTTGTTACCCAAGTGATAAGTGTATGCTTTACCCTATGGCTAAGAATGACTTCCATGATATTGTATGAATTATGAATGGTTGAGGGAATGTCCATGAGATTAGGTTGATGAAAGTATGACATGTTTATATGCAATTCCATTCATGTACAAGACTATGATAACCATGTGATTCATGAAATCCCCAAATTAATGTATTATGAATTGTTGATATTGGTCATGTGTTCAAGAAGTGTCATGTCCTATCAGTTTCATGCTATTGAGTCCTGGGGTTACTTGTACCTGATAATTTATTGTGTGCCAAGAGCTTATGTTTTCATGATATTCTCAGTCAAGCCATGATCCTTAGAATTTAGTTAGTCTCATGACTCAGGAAAACTAAGTAAATTCAATATCAGTCTAGCCCTACTCAGTAATCTTAGTGACCTTAGTAGTCTCAGTAACATCAGTACTCAGTAATCTCGGTAACCTCAGTATTCCTAAAAATCTCAGTAACTTCAGTTTTCTTCATCAGTCCTCAGATCTCACTAGCATTTCGTCAGTCAACAGAACTCAGTGAACTCAGTTTATCTCCGTTAAACAATAAGAGCAGTAATAGTTTGGTTCAGTTAATCATGTTTAATGTCTATTCAGATAGGAGTAGGATTCAGCACCAAGTGAGCCCAAGGATGGAAAATCACCTATTATTAGAGGGTGTGATTCTTAGAAGCAATCCTTGCGTTCTAAAACTATATAGCCAGCACAGGTTGAGACAGTAACACTGTCAGTTAAGGATTGATGAGGTGGATTAACATTGTCAGATGAGGGTCCTACCATTCTTCTTTGGGGACACTGTCAGATGAGGGTCACTCACATCTTGTCCTTACCAGTGGCGCGGTATTGACACCCTTTCAATTAGAATTACAGATTAGACCCCAACTCAGCTATAATAGCTTATTAGGGGAATGTATGCTAGACGAATTCTCCCATAATTTCAGTTCCAGAATCAGGACTGTTAGATACAGTCATTCAATCTCAGTAATAAAACTCAGATAGTTCTTTAGATTTTAGGTCTGTCAGAAACAGTCAACTCTGAATAGTATGGAACTCATCTAGTTCCATCAGAACCTAGACTGTTAGATACAGTCGCTCAATATTAGTTATTTTAGTTATACAGTTATCAGTATCCTATGTTATCAGTATTCAGTTTCAGGACTGTTAGATACAGTCAATCAGACCAGTTCTTCATAATCAGAACCGTCAGAAACAGTCTTTTCTTTATTAATAATATAACCAAAGTTCCTCAGTACCCTATAGACTCAGTCATTCAGTATCCCATTATTATTACTTAGATACCAGTAAATCTATGTTATTAAAATTCATGAGTCAGTGTTTTCATGAATTCAGGTACAGTTTCTTATTCATGCATGTATTCTCATGTTCAAGCTATTTAGTCAGTTAGTGTTGTTTAGACATATGAACCATTGCATTCAGCGTACCTCACTTGCATACCAGTACATTCAACGTACTGACGTATTTACGCTATGGTGTTTTATATAATAGGTTTAGAAGCACGAGCTTTCGAGCATCCTTAGTAGATCAGACGTTCAGCAGCCAGACTAGAAGTGAGTCCTCATCATTCGAGGATAGCATGATAATTTTATTACTTAATTATTTTAGTAGTTTGGAGTTAGTTGTTGACATGTCACATCAACTCTATAGTTTGTCAGACAGTTTAGAGGCTTTCAGACTACAATATGTTTAGACAGTTTTGTTTTGGGCATTTATACCCTATCCTATATGTTATATTTTATCGGATATTATGTTACACTTTGAACCTTATGGCCTTTCAGTTCATGTTTCTATTATATACAGTATATCATGCAGTATACAGACACATATGTCAGTCATGGTTTAGCTTCTTGTCCTTTGGGGTCATGAGCACCGTGTAACATTCTGTACCAGATTTAGGGTGTTACACCTTATCCTTGAGTTACATACTAGTTCTCAACCCACTAATCATTGTCTGATGCTCTATCCTCATGCGATACAAAGTTTGCAGGAAACCTTACTTTTTCTATACAGTGTTAGATGGATCAGATCGTTTAGTCAATTATTTGTGGTGAAGTAGTGAGCTTCCAATCTCTGAAAGACTTGATCATTCCATCAGTTTCTTTTTATAAACTAGAATTAAAGAGTTCACATTAACATTATCATTATGATTGTCATTTTAGGGTTGGAGGCATGTCCCGACATTAGTTATTTTTGGGTTAGTAGAGACTTTTTTGATATTACTGTAGATTGGGTATTGGTATTGACATTCTTAGATGTCTTTGAGTCTATTACATTCATATCTTGTTATATGTTTGGAATTCAGCCATTGCTAGGTGTTATACTCTATGTTAACTAGGCAAAGAAGGTGGTCTCTAATCTTCTATGGACTTGGGATACCCGACACGGCTAGGACCTAGTTTTGATCGTGACACTTATTAACTAAAAATAGGTCCATATGTACCATACCAGCCCCCAAACCTTCATTACAAGCTGAATAAAGTCCTATAGTGATCCTAACCTGAGTGTTTAGAAACTAAAGTAAATAAAATAAGAGAAAGCCTATGGTATTTGATGGGAATTGGTGGAACTTCTCTTGTGAGTGTGAGTATCTTTATGAACCCTACATTGACATGTATGATTCCATATGAGTGAGTGAAAATTCTTTGTTGTGAAGGCACATGGGTTTTATTGCTATCTGCTTACTTGTTTGTGTAGTGTAACTTGTATATAGGCATGGTTTTTTATTTCTAATGTAATTCCATATCTTGATTCCTTTGTGTCACATTGTTGTGCTTTATGTATATATATAGTTAGTTATGAAGTATTATAATAAGAAGGGTTAATGTGTTTTGGCATAAGGTTGATGATTGACTGTCGTATATACCTTAGGTTTCTCCTAGTTAAGCGACGTTGTTGTGTTTAGTTGTGTTGTATTGACTAAGGACTTATAAATGTTTTAAGTTTAGGGTGTTGATGTGCTATGGTTTAATAGCTCTTTCGATGGTTAAAACGATGAAAATATGCAAGTTACTTAGGTCTTTTTGTTAGATATGATGTGTTTTTTGTTGTGTTTTGCAAGTAATCAGGTTTTGAAAATATTATAAAAAAAATGGAGTAAATATTGAAATTTTGGACCATTGAAGTAGACACCTACAACTCGTATGTACTACCTACTGGGCTTAGGTATCAGAATATGAATCAGAGAAGCTGAGAAATAGAGAATCAGAAGTTGAAAGTGTAACGACTCGAATTTTAATAAATTTGTAAAAGATGTGTTTTTGTGTGTTTTGACTATTTTATCTCTCCCATAGTTACATTGCAGTATTTCTGAGGTATGGGGGTGATTGGCATAATTCTCAATGCATTTTGGTGCCATTTATGTGATTTTGTTTGTTTTTGACGGCTTTAAGATCCTTATAATTGATTTAAGTTGATATTATTTAATCTGTGTGACAAATGGCAGAACAGAGTGCGCCAGCAGCTTCGAAACGTTGATTTAACATGGTTAGTATGGTTTTATGACTTTCAATTCTCATTTCGACCCTCGATTTGGAAAGTTGTGATTTTGAGTTTTTGGGGTCAACTTTGAGAAAACGATATTATTTTGAAAATATGATATTTCTATTGAGTCTGAAGTGTTGATGTTTTGAAGGTAGCATAGTTCGTTTGCATTTATGGAATTTAGGATAAATTCAGAGGGGCCCACAGAGACTTCGAGAATTACCAAGTCTGCAGTCGATGCACAAATTATCTAGTACATCCTCGATCTCGATGCTTCTATCATGATTGTGATTGGTCCTGAAGTCGAGGTGTCTCAATCATGATACCCTTCACTAGTAAGGTACCGCGATCACAAATCTAGACCGCGATCACGACGCCTGGGCATATAAATACCTGGGTTTTCACCATTTTTGAGACTTGGAGCTTAGGGTTTCGTAGTTTTGAGCTACTTTCTCCATTTCAAAGCTTTGGTAAACTCCATTACACCCCTTTCAACTAATTTCTTTCATCTTTAACATCAAATTCTTGTATTAAACTTGGATTAAAGTATGAAATTTAGGGATTTTGGCCCATACAGCCTAAAAATGGTATTTATCCAATTTAAACCTCAAGTTCACTTCTTTCACTTGAATGATTTTCTAATTCTATAATTATCAGTTTCTTCTCAATTTCATCCTCAAAATAACATTGATTCTTGATTTTAAATAAATTTCAAAGATTTTACTTGGTAATGTATAAAAATGGTTTTCCTTTGATTCAAACATCGTGTTTAACTCATTTTTTCTTGGATTTTCAGATATAACTGCTAAAAATATGTGGAACATGCTTTTGAAAGAAATTTATAATTTTTCCCTTCTTTTTCAAAAGCCCATGTTGGAGGTCCATTTTCACCCCAAGGTGAAATGAGGCAATATGGGTATCATTGTCTTTCTTTTTACTCGTAGATTCTATATTTTGATGTTTTAGTTGATTACAGATTTTTTTCATGAGGATTAAGATTGTGGATTGAAGGCTTTTGTTGCGGTTTTCAGCCTCCGAGGTAGTTTATTGGTTAACTCTTTTTAACTGGGCTGGGCAGTTAATTTGTATACAAAAGCATCTTAAGGGTGCGGGAACTAATCATGAAAAATTTCTATATTATTCTGTTGTGCCCGTATGGGGACGTATATGTGATTTAATTTGTTAGTTTGGTATATTATGTGCTATGTGTAACCACGTGGGGTCCTATTTTATGTGGATATACATTAGAATAATTGTGTTTTGATCTGATAAAAAAGCATATTGTGGTACCAATTGTGTATTGTGTTGTATTCATACTCTATTGGCATGTGAATTATGTTGGATTGAATGAATGGTTGGAAATAATGAGTGGATATTTCACTCACGTAATGGGATATTTGTTGGTTGTGGAAATACTCATTGTGGTTGGTTGTGAGCATTGTATCTTCATCCTTATTAGTGAAACAATGGTACCAGCGTGGAAATACTATGAAACATCAACAACACTTTTTTATGGCAAAAAATGTGACATCTTATAAAACCCTCCCCAAGGAATATACCAGGGAGGTGATATGGTATATGGATTTTATGTAGGTTGACAAACCCCCCATAGATCCTACGTTGGAATGATTTAGGTGTATACAGAGACTGTACGACAGTCTAAGAGGCTGTGCGACGTCCTCGAGGTTGTACGACCTCTTGCATTAAATCTACACCACCATCATCATCCTATCGTGTTTACCTTATTATGATTGTGATGTTATTGAATATTGAATTTTACTTATTACCTATCCATTGTTCTAACCTCCTACACATTACTTGATGCTACCGTGTACCCCTTTCTTTAGATTATATGCAGTATAAATAGGTACTTGTATTCATTTTTGGTGTTTTTCTTTATTATACATAGATATTATAGAACTGTTAGTGCAAGAAATATGGTCTATAGTTGTGGGATATTTTTTTATTACATGTGTCCATCCCTTAGTGTGTATTTTGTATGATTTATTTTCTACTTTACTCACTCAGCTTATGATACCTACTGAGTACAAGTGGACTATACTCATCTATATTGTGCCCTTTTAGTGGAAATTTTGGTGTGGGTGCCTCTCATGTGGCTTGATTTTAGGATCCTCTTAGTTTTTCAAGGTAATGGTTGGACTTTCAAGCGTCTAGGGTCCACTTCTATCTTTCTGTATTAGCTTACGTCTTTACTAGTATTCGGAGACAGATATTGTTCCTGTTGGATATTCTAATGTATTTGACTCATGGATTGTATTAATAGGTCTTATACTATTGACACCAGGTTTTTGGAGTTTGTTATTATATATTTGGTTGTATGTTCCACTTTCATATTATATTTGTATGGTTTGTCTTTGTTCTAGAAACTTTGCCTTGGGGTTTCTTTTGTATTTTTCCCCATTTGTATCAATTTGTGTGATAGACTTACTTGCCAAGGTTCGTGGCGACAAGTGCCGTCATAACCATTATTTTTAGGTCATAACAAATTAGTATCAGAGCAGCCAGGTTCATTAGTCTCAACAGGGTAAGAATGAGATATCTATTAGAGTCTTGCGTATCGATACGTAGACGTCCGTAACTATCTTCTAGAGGCTGTAGGATGTCTATAGGAAATTTCCCTCATTTTTTTGCTTATCATGAAAATTTATTTCATACCTTGTGTTCTATGTCATATTTCACTCTTTTCTGCGCAAATGGTGATGCCTCAGTCTTGCGAGGTCAGAGATGTGATGGACGGACTCGAGGGAGTGGACGGGCATATGGATCTTCCCCATCTAGGAGTAATTCAAGGGGACTTTCCCTTGAGCCTCGTTGTAATGACCGAAACCAAGGCCTAGCCGTGATAGGTATTTCAAGTCCGTCGTGGATCAGAGACCGCCCCCTTTGCCTAGTCCAATAGAGCACACACAGTAGCAGGGACTAAGTTCTGAACATATAACAAGATAAGCAATAATCTAAGAGACATCTGTTATCTGCCAAAATAACCAATAACCAATACCCAAGTCCACTGTAATATCCACAAAGCTTCTAACCAAACGAGTATCAATAAGAGTTAGGATATGCCCCCCACAATAGCCAAAAATAAGTCTAAAGGAAAGAGTCAATAACATAAAGAAACCCAAAATATGAAATGAGGTCTTCCTAAGTATGGATGCTCACTACTTCAATCTGACTCATGAGCTATCCCACGATCACTTAGTCATTCCGTAGGAAAAGTAGAAGTATTTCTGATGACTACATCGCATAGGGATACAACATCAAGAGATGGTTAGCGGGTTGAGACTCTAGCATGTATCTCAGCAATAAGGGATAAAATAATGCCATGATCAATAATAAAAAATCAGTCCAAAATCCAAACGCACACAAACATATGTATATACATATAAACATATAACGTGCCGGGGTAGGGAACAAGGTTTAGCATAAAATTTAAAAACCTTAGCCTTCATTGTGTAGGTCAATCATCATAAACAGGCATCCACAGACTATATGAGTTTTGCTCCTACTGCTTAAATGGCCTCGAGGCCGGTTAACCACATGAACCAGAGATACCTTGGAAGGCCGAGGAATCCCTCGTACCTTACAAAATCTACAAATATACATAGTCTGATCTAAGCACATGGTCATCTAGACCAACCCTCACATCGACAAATGTGAGTTTTTAGTATCAGTCCTTCGAGACTCACACCTTAACGGTTAGCCAACATAACCTCTTATGAGCATAATTAAACATTTAACATACATAACCCAACCATTATATTAAGGAGTTAATTATAAAGACATCATTAAGTGGTATCATCATACCGAATATAGCTTGAAAGAAATGTCATTAAACCAACACTTTTGGAGAATCCTTGTACCCCAGACTCCATTATTAAAATCAAATAGGGGGATTCCTTTGTACCCCACAAGGTTTTCAAGAAAATCATTCACTTGGGGGAGTCCATTGTGACCCACAAGATTTTAAGAATGTCATTCACTTGGGGGAGTTCATTATACCTCATAAGGTTTTCAAGATCATTCTTATCCATTAGCCATTTATGTAATTTTTAAAGAAGTATACGAAACCAAGTGATTAAGCACATTCCAAAACCAATTATGCAAATGGGTTGGGGTTCTTATCAATATCAATATCAAAATTCATTTATTTGGGGAATCCTTGTACCCTTAATTACATTGTTCGCAAGTTTGAGGAATCCTTGTACTCCTAATTCATTCACTATTCCCATGCACCCCAATGAGTGTACAAACCAAAAATTCAATGCATAATAAAGTAATAGTAATCATAGGAAAAACATTCAAACAATTTATATCCAAAACCCTCAGCCTATTGTTCAAAACCCAAAAACAAAACCATATGAATAACAAACCGATTTTATGACATTAAGCAAATCCAAGTGTAAGAAGAGAGATACATGCCTTAGACACATAAAAATTTGAAAGCAATTTAAAACTTGGAACCCAAAAGATGAACATACAATGAAACCCCTAAGCTTTTCATGGGTTTTGTGTTTGAGAGTGAAATAATAGTTTTTACTCTTTGAAAACTAATGGAAATAGGCTCATATAATGTTTAAATTTCGTACATAGGTGAAAAGACCTTATTACCCCTCATCCTATGGGAAATAAAGCAAGACAACACGAGTTTTATATAGCGGCGGGGCACGACCTTATCAAGGAGGCTAACCTCCATGCTACACTGCTTATCATGGAGTTTATCCTTTATGAGTTGGTGTTATAATAGAGGCACTGCCTTCATGCCACATCAAAATCGTGGAGGATAACCTCCGTTCCACGCCAAAAATATGGAGGCTCACCACCTTGAAATTGAAAAATGACCTAGAACCTCTTTTGAAAATTCCAGAACTCACCTAGATTACCTTTTTGACATCCCTAAGCACATCTTAGGTCAAAAATTAATGTTTCGAAAATGGAAAGATCAAAAATAAAATTAATGAAATGTTAAGGGTTTTACATTATCCCCCCCTCCCCCAGGATCATTCATCCCTGAATGAGGAGCTAGGACTCCCATAGCACGAGAAATAGCAAGAATACAGCAGAATCAAATAAACTCAAAAAGTAACAACAGGAAAATGAACTCATACCTTAAGCTCTATTATCCGAAATGCTGAACAAGATGGATACTTGGACTTCATGTCCTCTTCGGCTTCCCAAGTAGCTTCCTTAAACTTTTAATTCCTCCATAAAATCTTCACTGAAGCCATATCCATAGTCCTCAAACGACGGACTTGCCTTTTATATCCAACCAAGACTTCCTCATAAGACAAGTAGTCAAAAATGCACACACTTTCCTAAGGAACCATCAAGGAAGGATCACCTACACTCTTTTTCAAGATCAAAACATGGAAGACCGGATGAGCGGATCCTAAACTAGAAGGAAAATCCAATTTATGAGACATACTACCCACTCTCTTCAAAACAAAATATGTACTCGCACAATGGTGGATGAGCTTTCCATTCTTTCCAAATTGCATTACTCCCTTCATTGGAGACACCTTCATGAACACCCAATCACTAACATCGAATTCCAATTCTCTTCATCTTAGGTTTTCATAGGACTTTTGGAAACTTTGTGCGGTCTTAGCCTATCCCAAATCACCTTTACATTCTATATAGCTTGATGAACGAAGTCAGAACCAAACAATTATGCCTCACTAGCTTTGAAATACCCAATATGAGATCTACACCTCCTACCATACAAAGGCTCAAATGGATCCATATGAATACTAGAGTGATAAATGTTGTTATAAATGAATTTAAAGAATGGAAAATAATGAACCCAACTACAACCAAAGTTAATCACACAAGAACGAAGCATAACTTCCAATGTCTGAATGGTCCTTTTCGCTTGTCCATCCATATATAGGTGGAAAGCAATACTAAGGTTTACCTTAGATCCTAAACCACTCTAAAATGAATGTCAAAATGCAATGACAATTGAGTACCTCGAGTAGAAATGATAAAAATTAGTGCACCATGAAATTTCATGGTCTCTTAAATGAAAATCTTAGTATAATCATCAGCCAAATAATTAGTCCTCGCTGGCAAGAAGTGAGCATACTTAGTCATTCTATCCACGGTGGCCCAAATTGAATCAAACTGACTACGAGACTATAGAAGAACGGTAAAAAAATTTATTTTAATAATTTCCCATTTCCACTTGGGTAACTCAATTTATTGGGACAACCCATCGGGCCTCAAGTGCTCCACCTTCACTTGTTCACACACCATTTACTTAGCCAAAAAATTAGTCATATATCACTTCATATTACCCCACTAATAAATCTCTTTTAAGTCATGATATATCTTTATCGAAGCTGGATGATTCGTATACCATGACTCATGATCTTTGGCCACATTCTTCCTTGCAACCCATCCATATTTGTAACACACAACCTCCCTTGGTACCTCAAGGTACCATTACTACCAATCTTGAAAGCTATAATATTTTGTTGGCCCATATCATCCTTGATCTATATTAAGAAAGGATCTAAAACTTATTTCTTTTTTATCTCAGCTCCAACAGAGGACTTCACCACGTCTTGAATAAACACATCTCTATCTTTAGAATCCAAAACAAGAACTCCAACGCTATCTAAATGGTGAATATAGTTTACCAATCCACACTTCTTTTCATCCACATAAAATAGACTCCACATAGATAACCTACTTAGAGCATCAACACAAGGTTAGGTTTACCTGGATAATAATGGAGACTCATGTTGTAGTACTTAAGTAACTCAAGCTAACTTCTTTGTCTGAGATTCAGCTACTTCAGTTGAACACATACTATAGGTTTTTATGATTAGAAAAAATGCCAACATACACCGTATACACTAATGTCGCCAAATCATCAATGTTAACACCACAGCCAAAAACTCTAAGCCATGAGTCGGATAATTCTTCTTATGAACTTTGAACTTCTTAGAAGCATAGGACACCACCTTACCATGTTGCATCAACACAAAACTAAGCCCCATATGGGATGCATCATAATAAATAATAAATCCATCAGTACCCTCGAGCAGCATCACGACCCAAGCAGAAGTTAATTGATCTTTCAACTTCTCAGAGCTACCCTCGCAAGCATCAGAACACAGGAACTTCACCTTTGTTTGAGTTAACTTCATCAATGGAGTAGGAATCGAAGAGAAGCTCTCCAAAAACCTCTTATAATACCCGACCAAACCTGAGAAACTCCAAATACCAGTTGTATTTGTGGGTCTAGTCGACTTTTTTTGCACATCAACCTTGTGTGAATCCTCCATGATCCCTCTACTAGAAACAATATGACCTAGAAAATTCACTATATTCAATAAGAACTCACACTTAGAAAACTTCACATACAACCGCTGATCCATGAGGATCTATAATACTAAACAGAGGTGATTGACATAATACACCTTACTCTTTGAATACACCAGAATATCATCTATAAATAAAATAATGAACAAATCAAATAACTAATAGAATACCCAATTCATAAGATCCATAAATGCCATTGGGGTATTGGTCAACTTAAGAGACATAACAAAGAATTCAAAATGTCCTTATTGGGTACTAAAAGTAGTCTTAGGGATTTCTAACTCCCTAATCTTCAACTGATGATAACTCAATCAAAGATCAATCTTAGAAAAACACTTAGCACCCTAGAGGTGGTCGAATAAATAATCAATTCTCGAAAGAGGGTACTTATTTTTTCTAAGTCACCTTATTTAAATAGCAGTAATCTATACACATCTGAAGGGAACCATCCCTTTTAGGCATAAAAGGAATAGGAGCACCCCACGGAGAAACACTAGGGCAGAAAAAACCCTTATCAAAGAGATTTTTCAATTGCTCCTTAAGATCCTTCAACTTAGCTGGAGCCATTCGATAAGAAGGGATAGAGATAGGACTAGTGTTTGATAGGAGATCGATCCCAAAATCAATTTCCTAATCGGAAGGGACACTAAGAAGATCATCAGCAAAGACCACTGGAAATTCATTTACTATAGGAATGGATTAAAATGATGGAACCTCCAAGTTAGAATCTTTAAGCAAGACCAAATGTTAAAGAAACCCCTTGGAAATTTACTTCCAAGATCTAAGATAAGATATGAACCTTTTCCTAGGAATTAGGGAACTTCTTTCCCACTTAATAACCAGCTCCTTAGGGAATTTTTAAATGACCTTATGGGTCCAATAATCTAAAGTGTCATAGTACGAACTGAGCCAATCTATCCCTAAGATAACAACAAAATCAACTATACTCAACTCTATCAAGTCTACTAAAGTCTCCCTACCACGGATAGATACTACACAGCCCCTATAGATTCTCCTAGCCATAATAGACTCACACACTGGGGTAGACATAGAGAAGGATCCGAATTACATTTGGGACCAAAACAAAAATGAAAAGCCACATATGGGGTCACATAAGAAAGAGTATACCCTATATCAAGAAAACAATATACATCATGGGAAAAAGGCATACCAGTTATAGCATCAAGGGATACCTCATATGGTAAGGGAATACAAACTATTCTAGCTAGTGCCAACACTAGAAGTGGCACCCTTCGGTGTCAGAACTGATGAAGTAGCAACAGGAACCTTCTTAGTCCATAAGAATCATTAGCCATAGGATAATTTCACTGCATATGCCCAAGTTAACTTCAATTGAAATATTAGTTCTTTCTCTCATCACAGAACCATGATGTAGCTGACCACAAAACTAAAATGGATGATAGGATGAAGCTGACTAGCCCTATTGTCCTAAGATTAGGCACCTTATTCCCTATGACCATCACCACTCTGTAAGCAATGATCACCAAAAAACTTTGGATAAGGAGCACTAGCCGTCGAATAGGAACCTGAATTGCCCATTTCTTCTAAGACTATTTTCTACCATCTCAATCACCCTGCTATTGATCTCTACCCTAATTTGAATTCTAAAACTTCTTACCCTACCTCTTTCTATCACTTCTAGATTTTTCTTTTTCCTTTTCAACTTGTTGAATATATGCCATAGGTATAGAGATATCCATATCTTTGTTTAGCAAGATGACCTTTCTCTTTAAAATAAAATCATAGGACAACCCAAAAAAAAGTTTTCTCATTCTATCCTTCAGACTAAAAACTAACTCCAGAGCATAGCAAGACAATTGATAAAATTTCAAAGCATACTCTTTCGTAGTTATTTTGCCTTACTTCAAATTCATAAATTTCTTAGCTTTTACCTCCCTCAACTCTTGAGGAAAGAACCAATCCGAAAAGAAACAAAAAAAGTCATCCCACAATGCCACCTCTACATCAGAACCCTTAGAATAACCCGCTTTTCATACCACTGATACGCTACATCCTTTAATTGATAAGTAGCTAACTCCACACCCTCTATATCGATATAATATATCACTAAAAAGATATTCTCTATCTCATCTTTGAAACCTTTAGTAACCTTCTCAACCTTAGTGCTAGTGAAAATTGGAGGATTTAACCTTATAAACTGTCCAACTCTAGTGCCTCAGAAGAACTCACAACAGAACCGATAAAACCCAATTGATGTGACTGTAAACAGGTGGCTTATCAAATAAATAGAATAGTGAAACTCAACATTAGTAATATCTTTAGGAGGTGACTGAGAAAGAGTATCACCAGTGAGAGAAGGATCTATAGAGATCGATCGAACTACACATAGCCAATCAAAAACAGTGACCCTAGACTAATTTTTTAACCTATAAGTAGGATGAGTTCCATCCAAATTTTCATCAGATGGGACAAATGAAGTTCCAAAAGTATCAGATCATCTTGGAGGCATGATCGAAAATATGAACAAATAGAAATTAGAGGACATTAAAGAACTTAGACTCTATAGGCTGAAAATTGAATAATAAGAAAGAAAAACATTCCTAAATGCCTCGTAGCCTCCCATTTATAATTGTGGCACTCTAAACACTAATAAAAGAGACTATAATTGACATGACTTTGTGCATACAAAATTGACCATATACATAAGCTCTGATACCAACTTTGTCATGACCCAAACTAGGGTTTAGCTATGATGGGTCTCTCAAGTCCGTCGTGGACTGGAGACCACCCTCTTTGCCTAGTCAAACAGAGTATAAAAACTAAAAGGCAATGAGTTCTGAACATTTAATAAGATAAAAATATAAACTTAGTGATATCTATGATATGCCAAAAGAACTAATAACCAATACCTAAGACCACAATAATATCCATAAATCCTCTAACCAATTGAGTATCAATAAGAGTTAGGAAATGCCCCTGACAATAGCCAAAAATAAGTCCAAAAGAAGCAGTCAATAACATAAAGAAACCTAAAATATGAAATGAGGTCTTCTAAAATATGGAAGCTCACTACTTCATTCTGACACATGAGCTATCCCATGATCACCTTGTCACTGTGTAAAAAAAAGTAGAAGTATTTTTGATGCATGAATAACATAGGGATATAACATTCGAAGAAGATTAACGGGTTGTGTGCTAGCATAAAACTTAGGGATAAGGGATAAAATAATGCAATATCTGTAATCCAAAATTAGTCCAAAATCTATATAATCACTAGTATATGAATAGACATATAAATATATAACGTGCTAATGTAGGGAACAAGGTTTATCATGCAATTTATAAACCTTTTCCTGGATTGTGTACCTCAACTGCCCTAAATAGGCTCCCATGGGCTACATGGGTTCAACTTGTTATGCTGAAAGGGTCCCAATATGTATTAGCCACACAAAGCAGAGATATCATGGATGTCTAAGGAATACATCATACCCTGTTCCATCTATGATACAAATATACTTAGTGTGACATCAGCACACAATCATTTAGACCAACCCTCATGATAACAAACATGAGTTTCTAATATCATTTCTTTGGGATCTACACCTTCACAATTAGCTAAAACAACCTCCTTTAAGCTTAATTATAAAATTTAAAACATATTACCTAACCATTATATTAAGGATACAATCATAAAGGCATCATTAAGTGATATCGCTATACCTTCTATAGCTTGCAAGCAATGTTACTAAGACAACACTTTTAGGGAATCCTGGTAATCCAAACTTGCTTATTAAAATCAACTTGGGGGATTCCTTTGTAACCCACAAGGTTTTCAAGAAAATCATTCACTTGGGGGAGTCCATTTGACACCATAAGATTTTCAAGAACATCATTCACTTGGGCAGTCCATTGTACCCCACAAGATTTTAAAGATCATTCTTATCTTTTAGCCATTTATACAATGCATTAATTTTAAAGATGTATACCAAACGAAGTGATTAACAACATTCCAAAACCAATTGTGCAAATGGGTTTGGGTTCTTATCAATTTTAATACCAAAATCCATTTATTTGGGGAATCCTTGTACCCCTATTTACATTGTCCATAAGTTGGGGAATCCTTATTGCAATACCCATAAGATCCTAGAAAAAATTCCATATCCTAGTAGCATGTTTAAAGGGCGGCCCAAAGTAGTTATTTCACACCACAAACAAGGGACTTAACCATTTTAAGACCTCAAAATTTTAAACATTTTATTTTTTAGTCCTCTCTAGTCCAGAACATTGATTTTTGAGTTCAAATGTTATTAGGGTATTAGAAGGGTCATCTAGGAGAGTTTCAAAATTTTTAGAATAGGTTCGGGGTGTTTTTGGACTATAGAAGCAGAATGCCTCTACGATTTGGGTGTGTCATGGAGGCTGGACCTCTGTGATACATGACGTGTCATGGATGTTAGTCTCTATGATAGCCTCTATTCTATAGAGGTATTGTTTTTCTTTAATATCATTTAAAGCCCAAGAGGAATTTTGGTCTTTTCACCCTCTACCTAATCATCCAAATCATTAATTAAAGTCCAAGAGGGGCATTATTTGCCCCATTCCTCATGAGTTAACAATGTGAAATCATTCCTCTTCCTAAGAGTTCAACCATTTAAGGTCCCAATTCAAAGTTCTCTTTAAGAATTCAAGCTACTCAGGTATATGGGGTATTCATCAATAGGTTACTCCCACCCATTGAGTCCCAAGGATTCTTTGTCTTTTATGTATAAACCTTTTTCCCTCCTTTTATGACATTCGAATATTAAGTAGGAATTTACTTAATATTCTATTAATATTTTTGAATTCAAGCCATGCCACCATGTTTTTCCCATGAGAATTTTGTTATTACATTCTTTAAATTCGAATCACTCATATTATGTTCAATTAATACCATGTTAACTTACCAATTCATGAATAAAACCATGTAATTATGGTGTCCTCATAATTTTAACATATTCCCATACTCATAATCATGGATTCCATTAGTTAAGGATATATTCTATGCTTTGGGTTTCTGAATCATAAATTTCCTTATAGTGATTTTAATGATTTTAATGTATTTGAAGTAATCATTAAGTGTTGGAGGGTTATGAACACCTGATACCCATACGTGTTTGCATGTTTTAGATTTCAAGTTACGAGTTTTTCAAACCATGTTTATTTCATAACATTTAGATTATAAATACACTGTTTGTTTTCATAATATCAATTTGAGTAAATCAATTACTAGTGCATGTATTAGATTGAGTCTCTGTGTCAGTTTTATAGGAGTATAACTTAGCATCGAGTGAATGCATGGATGGAAGCTCCCATGTAACCTTAGTTAAAGTCATTAGTAATAGTCCTAAGGTCTAGAACTATATATTTAACCTAGGTTATAAAGGGTCTCATATCAATTTAGGCTTGAGTTCTTCTGAGGGGTAACCCGTTAGCTTAGGCTTGACACCCTGGTCCTTTAGGACATTGACTTTATGGATCCACCCTATCAGTGTCAGTACTAGTGGAAAAGTATTAATACCTTTCCAATTGAGGTTAGAAGTTGGACCCTGATTGGCTTATATTGGGCATTTCAGCTATATTTTAGCTCCCACAGTCTCAATTTAGTATTTAGACTATATTAGCTTAGGTTTGTGTGACCAAGTGTTCATTTATTCAATTAATCAATTTACAAATCATCTTAATTCATATTTTACTTGGTCTTGCATTCTTTTTACACTATCATGCATTTATTCCCAATACCTATATGTATTCCAGCTAGTCCCTATCTTACATATAAGTATATTAAAAGTATTGACCGTATACTCTCTTTTGCATTATATTTATTTCACAATACAGGTTTGGACACTTACTTCCCTAATCACCCATTGTCAACTCAGTACTACTTAGCAGCAGTAGTGGTAAGTCCTTATCCTTTGAGGATAAGTATTTACAATCATTTGGTGTACTTCAATAATTTTAGTCAGTCGGAGATAGTTTGGGATTTTTCCCATGAACTTCTCATGTCATAAAGGCTTACAAATATTTTGATATTCAGATAGTCATACTTGTTTTTCAGTTGTATTAATAGTTCAGGCTCGTTAGGTATTGTATTTGTATTCCACCTTAATAGTTTTTTTATCATACTACCTTCCATATATGATTCTTGTATTATTATTTAATTTAGTGCTCACAGTAGGTACTAGATAATAGGTTAGTTTGGGTTCACTTGTGGACTTAAGCACCATGTTACGACTAGGGGTAGCCTCGAATCATGACAAAACATTGTATTAGATCCTAAGATTTTGAAGTATCTTAGGGTATCTGAATGCTGCATTGAGTATAGTCTTGTACATAGGTTTGAAGTACGCCAAACTTATTAGCTAAAGGATACGGGATATTTTAGAAAAGTTTCCTTTCTTTCATTATTTATGTCATGCAAAAGAGCATCAGCTCTATTGAACTCTCTTTTTCTAAATCTTCCTTTATCAATTTATAGAAAATGTCTCCCAAAAGAAAAAACAAAAGAAGAAATGGGGATTAGCTCGCACCACCACCTATTCTGGAATATCTCCTAAACGAACATATTTTCTATGCCAAATTTAGGACTGCTTTTACTATTTTGGCCCAAACTATGGATGCAAAAAATAAACGGCAGGCTGTTGCCCTAGTCAATCCATTAATGAATACAACTGCATCTAGAATTCAAGACTTTACTCGATTGAATCCTCTATTATTTTCTGGTTCTATGTTTGAGGAGGATTTGCAGAAGTTCTTAGATAGTGTGTTGAATGTGATAGACATCATGGGTGTTACTTTTAGTGATAGTGCTAACTTAGCCACTTAATTGCAAAGAGTAGATCATACTTTATTTAAGCAGTGGAAGAAGAATAGAGATGTTGAGGCAGGGCCTATAAAATAGGATAAGTTTTATATGGCTTTCTTAGACATGTTCTTCCCACTAGAGTTAAGGGAGACTAAGGTACAAGTCTTTATAAATTTGAAGTAAGGTAACATGAGTGTGAAAGATTACTCACTAAATTTTACTTAGTTGGAGAGGTATGCTCCGACTATAGTGGATGATTCTAGTTCCAAGATAAATAAGTTTGTGTCGGGAGTTTGTAAGGAAGTGGTTAAAGAGTATAGGACAACTATGTTGATAAAGGTGATGGATCCCTCTAAGTTGCTGGTCCATGCTCAGTATATTGAAGAGGAGTAGATCAAAGAGAAGGAAATAGAGAATAAGATGGCCAGAACTGATAACTTCAACTTTACACTACAAAGGTTTGATAATGGGAATCATTCTGAGTTTTACCAAAAATACTCAGCTCCAGCCCCATTCTCAGCCATTATGCTAATGCCTAAGTTCAGACAGGATAATAGGGATAGAGCGTCATGCTCTAATTCCCAGGGTAGCCTAAACAATGGTCACACTAATCTATTTTGTAGGAAATATAGTAAGAACTATAAGGGTGAGTGCATGGAAGGTAGTGATGCATCCTTTAGGTATGGCAAGTCAAGCCACAAAATCAAGGAGTGTCCTGTAGTTGACCATTGAGGAAGAAATGATCGTCAGCAAAGATAGATTAATTCTTTAGTAGTGCCAGTAGGTTGCCCTATTCAGCAATATGCCACTAGTGGGCAGCATCAGAACTGATTTTATGCTCTCCAAACTCGAAATAATCAGGAGAGTTCTCCTGATATGGTTACGGGTAAGCTACAAGTATTTTATCTTTATGTTTATGCATTGTTAGACCACAGAGCTTCACTTTCTTTTGTAACTCATTACATATTTATAGACTTTGTTGTCAGTCCTAACTTATTAGTAGAGCCTTTCTTAGTGTCTACCCAGTGGGTAGTTCCATTATAGCCAGATGGGTATACAAAAATTGGAAGGTCATAGTGTCTCAGAAAGTTACTTCAATTGACCTTGTACAGTTAGAGATGATTGACTTTGATGTCATTCTTGGCATGGATTGTCTCCACTCATGATATGAACTAGTTGATTTTACAAATAAAATAGTCTAGTTCTAATTTCCTAATGAGCCCATTATTGAATAGAGGGGTAGTACTTTAGTTCCTAAGGGTCAATTTGTCTCCTATATTAAGGCAAAAAAGATGATATCCAACAGATGTATTTACCATATTGTTTGAGTCAAGGACACAAATTTTGGAATTCCAAATCTTGAGTCAGTTCCAGTAGTGAATGAGTTTCCATCAGTGCTCCCCAAATATTTTTTTGGAGTTTCCCTCGAGAGAGAAATTAACTTTAAAATAGATCTCCTCCAAGATAACCAATTTATATCAATTCCACCTTACAGAATGGCTCCAAATAAACTTATGGAATTAAAGGACCATTTGAAAAATCTCTTACATAAGGGTGTCAGCAGGCCTAGTATTTCTCCATAAGGTTCTCTAGTTCTTTTTGTGCGCAATATAGATGGTTGCGTCGACTATTTTCAATTGAAAAAAGTCACAATCAATAATATCCTCTTCCCAGAATTAATGACTTGTTTAACTAACTTTAGTATGCAAGCCATTTCTTAAAGATAGACATCAGATCGAGCTATCATCATCTTAGAGTTAGAGAATGTGAGATCCTAGAGATATCTTTTAGAACTCGATATGTTCACTTTGAATTGTTAGTCATGTCTCACAAATGCTCCTACAAATTTTGTGGACATGATAAACAAGGATTTCAAGAAGTACTTGGATATATTTGTCATAGTCTTTATATATGACATCCTTGTCTTTTCTCATAGTGAAGGTGATCATGTAGATCATTTGAGGATTGTATTGCAGACCCTTAAGGATCATAAGTTATTCGCTAAGTTCAGTAAGTGTAAATCCTAGCTGAGATCGATATCTTTCCTTGGTCAATAATTTTTGGTGATGGCATTTGAGTTAACCCACAAAAGACTGAAGTAGTGAGAAACTTTCCTAGACCCATCTCTCTATCAGACATCAAGAGTTTCTGGGGTTTAGCTGGTTATTATAGATGATTTATTGAAGGGTTTTCTTTTATTTCATCTCCAATGTCTCGGCTATCCCAAAAGAAGGTAAAATTTTAGTTCTCAGATTTCTACAGGAAGAGTTTCCAAGAGTTGAAAACTCAAATCATTTCCACTCCAGTCTTGACTTTACCAGATGACATAGATGGGTTTGTAGTCTATTTTTATGCTTCTATAGTTGGTCTTGGTTATGTGAGAATGCAGCAAGGAAAGGTCATAACCTATGGCTCTATATATCTTAAACCCCATAAGAAGAATTACCTGATGTATGACCTTGAGTTGGAAGTAGTAATCTTTGCCTTAAAGATTTTGAGACATTATCTTTATGGGGTTTATGTTGATGAGTTTAAGGATCATAAAAGTTTATAGTATATTTTCACATAGAAAGACCTGAATTATCACCAGAGAAGGTGGCTGAAATTAGTAAAAGACTATGATATAAGTGTGATGTATCACTCGGGTTAGGCTAATGTTGTGCCAATTCCCTTAGTAGATTTTCAATGAAAAGTATTGCCAATTCATCAGCTTGGTACGTTAGGTGTTCGGTTAGTAGATTCAGCTGAATGTATTCTATGGGTTTAGAATGGTTCAAAATCTTTGTTGGTGGCTGAAGTGAAAGAACAGCAAGACAAGGATCCTATTTTTTTCAATTTAAAGAAGGCAAATCGGGATTAGAAGGTGGAGGTTTTCTCTCAAGGGGGAGATGGTGTGCTTCGTTCTCAAGGCAAGTTATGTTTTCCATGTGTTGATGGATTGAGATAGCGAATATTAGTTGAAGCACATGGTGCATGATACTCTATTCACCCAGGAGCTACTAAAATGTACCATGATTTGCAGGATATCTATTGGTGGAGTGGTATGAAGAGAGGTGTTACAGAATTTGCGTCTAAGTTTTTGAATTATCAGTAGGTAAAGATTGAGCACAAAAGATCTAGTGGTAAAATTTAGGAGTTCAGCGTCCCCACTTGGAAGTGGGAGGTGATGAACATGGATTTTGTGATAGGGTTACCTCATATGCATCACCAACATAATTTGATTTGGGTCATTATAGATATGATGACCAACTTAGCCTATTTCTTACCATGTAATACCTCGTACTCATTTGAGGACTATGCTAAAATCTATCTCAGAGAGTTAGTAATGTTGCACAGGGTTCCATTGACCATCATTTTAGATAGAGGTACCAAATTTACCTCTCACTTTTGAAAGGCTTTTTAAAAAAATCTTGCTTCCCAAGTTCATCTCAATAAAGCTTTTCACCCTCAAATAGATGGTCAAGAAGAACAAACTATTTAGACTTTATAAGACATGTTGGGGGCTTGTATTATCGACTTTAAGGGTAGTTGTGATGGCCACGTACCTTTGATTGAGTTTTCCTACAATAAAAACTATCACTCTAGTATTTAGATGGCTCTATTTTAGGCTTTCTATAAAAAGAAGTATAGATCTCCTATTGGTTATTTTAAAGAAGGTAAGGGTGCTTTGATAGGGACAGATTTAGTTTATGAGGCTATGGAGAAAGTTTAGTTTATTCGAGAAAGGTTAAAGACATCTTAAAGTCAACAGAAATAATATGTAGATTTGAGGAAAGAGATCTTAAGTTTGATGTTGGTGACAATTTATCTAAAAAAATTTCCAGGAAAGGGTTGAAGAGTTTTAGTAAGAAGGGGAAGCTCAGTCCCTATTATGTTGTCCCATATAAGATTTTGAGCTAATTTTTGAAAAGGTGACTTATGAGTTAGAGTTGCCTGTAGATTTCGTATTAGTGCATCTGGTGTTTTATTTCTCATTGTTAAAGAAATGTATTAGTAACTAAGCTTTTGTCATTCCCCTAGATAGTGTGGGTATGAAAGATAGTCTCTTCTATGAAGAAGCCCAAGTTGAGATCTTTGATCATCAGATTCGTTGGATAAGGTATAAAAAGTTCGCTTTGTTAAGGTTCTATGGAGTAATCAGTCCGTTGAGGGGGCTACTGGGAAGCAGAAGCAGATATGCAAGCCAAGTATTCCGATCTTTCCTCGATGAATTTAGATCCAGCTTGAGGTAATGGTTTTTCTTAATTAATTCTTTCATTTTCAATCTCAACTATCCAAGCATCCTTATATCATAACATGTATTCATGAATTCAGTTCAGTCCATGTGTCATGTTTTAGGTTTAGTTACTTAATCATGATTCAGCTCATAATTATTCAGTACATGATCTCTATCTCCTTAGTATCTTAGTTTAAATAGTTTTATTTTAGGATGAATGATCCCAAGGGGAAGACATTGTAATACCCTGGAAGATCTTACATAAGTTTCCAGCTACTAGTAGCATTTTTAAAGGATCCAAAGTCATTATTTCACACTAGGTACAAGGGACTTAACCATTTTTAGATCCCCGATTTTGAATATTTTGTATTTTGGCCTTCCTAAGTCCAAAACATTGATTTTGGAGTTGAAATGTGTTTAGGGATGTTAGAAGGGTCATTCAGGAGAGTTTCAAAATTTTTTCAAAAGGATCGGGGTATTTTGGACCACGGAGGAAGAATGCCTCCACGATTTGGACGTGTCATGGAGGCTGGACCTCCATAATACACGGCTTATCATAGAGTTTAGTCTCTGCGATAAACGTCATTTCATGGGGCTAGTCTCCGCAATAGCCTTCGTGAAACGAAGGGTGTGTTTTCCTGAAACATTATTTAAATCCCAAGTGAGCATTATAGTTTTTCCCCCTCTCTAATCATCCAAATAATGAATTAAAGTCCAAGAGAGGCAATATTTTTCCCACCCCTCATCAGTTAACAACATAAAAACTCCTCCTTCCCAAGAACACAAAGGTTCAAGTTTCTTCTCCAGAATTCAACCATTTAATGTCCCAATTTGCAGTTCTCTTTAAGAATTTAAGCAACTCGGGTATGTGGGGTATTCATCAATGGGTTCCTTCTACCCATTAAGTCCAAATAATCCTTTATATTTTATGTATAAACGCTTTTACTCCATTTCATGATACTCCAATATTTCATAGGAATTTATTCAATATTCTCTTAATAGTGTTGAATTAAATCCATTCCAACATGTTTTTCCCATGAGAATTTTGTTATTAAATGCTTTAAATTCCAACAACCCATATCATGTTTAGTTGATACTGTGTCAACTTACCAATTCATGAATTAAACCATGTAAGCATGTTGTTCTCAGAAGTTTAACATATTCCCATACTTATAATCATAGATTCCATCAGTTAAAGATATATTTTATGCTTTGGGTCTTTGAATCATGAATTTACTTATAGTGTTTTACATGATGTTACTCTATTTAAAGTAATTATTCAGTGCTGGAGGGTTATGAACACCTAATTCATATACGTTCATACATATTATAGATTTCAAGTTACACATTATTCAAACCATGTTTACTTAATTACATTAATATTATAAATGCACTATTAGTTTTCAGAATACCAAGATTGAGCAAATAAGTTACTAGTGCATGTATTAGTCAGTGTCTCTATGTTAGTTTAGTTGGGAATATATCTTAGCAGCGAGTCAATGCAGGGATGGAGGATCCACCGTCAGCTTAGGTAGAGTCGGTTGTAGTAGTCCCTAAGTTCTAGAAATACATAGACAACTTAGTTTATGATGGATCACTAATTAGTTTAGGTTTGACTTTCTGTTAGGGGTCACCGGTCAGTTTGGGCTTCCTGCCCTTGTCCTTTGGGACCTCATATTTATCGATCCACCTTATTAGTGTCGGTACCCGTGGAAAGGTATTGATAGTCTTCCAACTAGGGTTACAAGTTGGACCCTGATTATCTCAGATTGGCGAATATTAGTTACATGTTAGCTCCCACAATCTCAATTCAACATTCAGACCATATCAACTTAGGTTTGCGTGACCAAGTGTTCATTTTACCAGTTATTCAGTCAATTAGTTTATAGATTATCTCAGTTCAAAACTCACCCAGATTACCATTTTAACATCCCTAAGCAAATCTCAAGCAAAAAATTAATGTTTGCAATATGAGAACATAAAAATTAAAATGGATGAAATTTTAAGAGTGTTAAACTCATGTTGAGCATGTTGGAGATGTGGGTCTTTCTTTAGTTTCATCGAGTTCTCTGCCCTAATTTTTGGAGGCATTGTTGGTATATTTACTAACATATTTAGAGAGTTCTCCTTTGGTTATACTGGGTCTTTCTCTAGGTACAAGTGTTGATCTTTCAGTTTCACCTACTTCTATTTTTGGTAGTCCTCAAACCCTGAGTGCTATTTTATTTCAGCATCAATATCTGAGTATGGTATTTTGAGGTTGGGAATTCAACCTTCATCTATTCTAACTCTCCAGATGGGTTATCAGCCCACCAAATTCACCATGCCTCCTCTAACTGCAAGTATAGTTATGTTATCTGAGGATCAAAAGTTGTTTGAGAGATTTACTCATTTAGGTTCTCCTAGATTTTATGGTGGTGTGGGAAGAATGCCTATGAGTTCTTGATTGATTGTTATAAGAAGTTGCATAATTTAGGTTCGCATGAGTTGCATAGGGTTTCTTATACTACTTATCAGTTGAGAGATATTGTTATAGATTGGTGAAGTTGCTTGTTGGTTGATGACCTCTTGATTCTTTAGAAATAACTTAGGATTAGTTTGTTGATACCCTTTTAGAGAGTTTTTTGCCTTACAGTCTGAGGGACCAAATGAGAGATAAGTTTGATCACCTAGAGTAGAGCTTCATTACTATTGCAGAGTATAAGGAATACTTCCATTCCTTGTCTAAATATTCTTATGCCATTATTTACACCGAGTTTGAGAAGCTTTGGGTGTTCATGAAGGGTTTTGATATCTCTCTTCAGTTGGCTTCATCTTAGATAGTTTTATTTGGAGAATTTTTTTAGTATATTGATTATACAAAGATGACCGAGGGTATTTTGCGAGTATCACATGGAGGGACTAAGAAGGTGCGCTATTTTGGTGAGTTCAGAGGTCAGGCTTCTTGAGGAAGAGTTTTATGAAGTTCTCATACCTGTCATGGTAGACGGTTGCAGGAAGCCTTTTAGAGTTCTAATAGTAGGTCTTCTGGTCTAGCAGTTCAGGATAGCCATTCGAGCCTAGTGGTACTTTCTCTTGTTTAGTCTGATTGTAGAGGTTGCTTTATATGAGATAAGATTGGCTATTTATGCAAGGACTATCCCTACTATGTGATTAGAGTTACTTCTATTTTATCTATGAGTGGTTGGAGTTCTACTAGAGGTGTGAAGGGCAATAGTAGTAGAGCCTGTGGTGGTGGTCATGGGGCCACATAGCCAATTGGTAGTCGTGGATAGTGCTATGATATACCTTCAAGATTTAGAGGTAGAGGCTTCTGATGCTGTGATCACAAGTATCATCCCTGTTGCTTTTGAATCTGTATCTATGTTATTTGATCCCAAATCGACTTTCTCCTTTGTGTCTACATATTTTTTGTTTGAGTTTTGATTCTATTAGTGAAGCTATGCCTGTTCATGTATCTACCCCTATTGGAGATTCTTAAATGGTGGATCGGGTTGTGTTATGACTTTTGTTATTCGTGAGACTTGGGTGGATATGCTTGTGTTAGATATCACTGATTTTGATGTCATTATCTGTATGGATTGGTTGGCTTCTTATGATGTTGTCCAAGATTATTTTGTTAATACATGACTTTAGCCTCGTTGGGTGTGCCTAGGATAGCTTGGAAGGGTGCGCTTTATCTAGGTTCTAAGAGGATCATATCTTATATTTAGGCTGGTAGATTAGTTGAGATGGAATATTTGTCTTACTTGGATCATATTCGTGATACTAATGTTGTTGCACCTCTTTATTTGGATTCTGTTTGTGTTGCCCATTAGTTCATGGATGTGTTCCCTACAAAATTTCCTGGTATGCCTCTGGATTATGGTATTGATTTTTTTATTAATGTTGAGCTTGGCACTAAATTCATTTCTATTTCTCTTTATTAGGATGACCCTGGCTGAGTTGAAAGAATTGAAGGATCAGTTGCAGGAATTGTTAGATAAGAGATTTATCCAACCTAGTGTATCACCTTGGGGTGCGCCTATCTTGTTATAGAAGAAAAAGAATAGCTTTATGCATATGTGTATTGATTATTAGTAGTTGAATAAGGTGAAAATTATGAATAAGTATCCTTTTCCTTTTATTTATTATTTATTTGATCAACTTCAGGGTGATGTGGTGTTTTTAAAGATTGATTTGAGATTCGTTTATCATCAGCTAAAATATTATAGCTTTTGATATTTTAAAAAAAATTCAGACTAGATATGGTCATTATGAGATCTTGGTCATGTCCTTTGGGTTGACCAATGCCCCATCCGCGTTGATAGAGTTGATGAACTAGGTGTTTTGATCGTATCTCGACTCTTTTGTTATTATATTTATAAATGGTATTTTAGTTTATTCCAAGGGTGAGGCTAACATAAGGAACATTTATGGATTGTTCTTTAGAGATTGAGGGATGAGAAGTTGTATGCAAAATTCTCCAAGTGCGAGTTTTTGTTAGAGTCTTACTCTTTCTTGGGTCACGTAGTGACTAAGAAGGATATTACAGTTGATCCAACCACGGTTGCAGTGGTTTATAATTGGTTTAGTCCTACTTTGTCCACATAGATTTGGAGTTTTGTTTATTGGGTAGGTTATAATTGATATTTTGATGAGCATTTTAATCTATCGCATCTTTGTTGACCAAGTCATCTCAAAAGAAGATTTTTTTAATGGTTTGATGGTATTAAGGCGAGCTTTGTTGTCTTTAGCTATTATCTTGACATTGCCCAAGGAGGGCGTGGATTTTATCGTCTTTTATGATTCTTAGAGTTTTGGGTTAAGTGTTGTATTGATGTAGGAGGGCAAGGTGATTACTTATGCTTCTCGTTAGTTGAAGCCCAATGAGAAGAACTACCTACCCTTGATTTGGAGTTATGCGTGGTTTTTTTTTCTTTAAGATTATGGAGGCCTTACTTGTATGGAATTCGTTGTGAGATTTTCTCAGATCATCATAGCCTTCAGTACTTCTTTTACCAGAGAGATCTTAATATGAGGCAACATCGTTGTCTTGACTTGCTTAAAGATTATGACTTGACTATTTTCTATTAGCTGCGCAAGGTTAATGCCATTACAGATTCCTTGAGCCGGTAGTCAATTAGCATGGTAGCTTGGTAGATTATTTGACCTAGGAGAGTCCTTTAGCCTTAAAGGTTTAGTCTTTACCTAACCACATGTTTAGGCTTGATATTTCAATATCTGGGTGTGTTTTGTTTTTTGTGGAGGCTAGTTCTTCTTTGATGGAGAAAATTTGATCTCATTAGTTTGATGATGTTGGATTTAGGGTGATTCTATATAAGGTATTTAATGGTGATGCTAAGGAAGCCTCACTTGATTCTGATGGTATTTAGAGGATTGGGGGCTGAGTTTGTGTGTCGAGCGTGGGTGACTGGATTATATTGATTTTTGAGGAGGCCATATTTTCTGAGGTATTCCATCCATCTGGGAGTGAATAAGATGTATTGTGACTTGAGACAACATGACTGGTGGATTGATAAGAGAGAGAATGTAGAAAATTATGTAGCTCATCGTCTCTGTTGCTAACAGGTGAAGGCCAAGCATTTGAGACCTAGTAGACTTCTCTAGCGGTAACCCATTCTTGAGTGGAAGTTGGAATAGATCACTATGGACTTCATGGACGGGTTGCCTCTTACTTCTCATGGATCTAATAGTGCTTAGGTCATCATGGATCGATTGACCAAGTTTGCATATTTCATTCCACCGTAGGTCTCCTTTAGTGCTGAGAGGTTGGCCCATATCTACATTAAAGATGTTGTGCAACTACCTAGTGTGCCAGTGTCTATCATTTCAAATCGAGGTTCTGTGTTCAATTCTCACTTTTGGAAGACTTTTTAGGATGAATTGGGTACACTGGTTTTCCTTGGCATAGTATTTCACCCCAGACTATTGGTCAGTCAAAGTGGAGTATTAAGGTTTTAGAGGATTTGATTTGCGCATGTGTGATAGATTTTAGTGGCCAAATTGGAAAAACATTTCTCTTTAACAGAGTTTTACTATTATAAAAGTTGCCATTTCATTATCGATATGGCTCCTTTTGAGGCTTTGTATGGTAGAAGTTGTCAGTCTCTAGTGGGTTGGTTTGATGTTTCTGAGGTTAGACCTCGAGGTACGGAATTGCTTCGTGATTCCTAGCATAGAGTCTGAATCACTCAGAATAGGCGTTGTGCAGCCCAGAGTACGGAAAAGTTCCATGCAAGTCGTTGACTTCATGCCTTGAGATTTTTTGTTGGTCATCGTGTTTTCCTTCGAGTCTAACCAATGAAGGGTGTGATATGGTTTGGGAAGAGGAGCAAGCTTAGCCCCAGGTATATTGGTCAATTTGTCATTCTTCTAACTATTAGTGATATGTCTTATGAGTTAGCTTTTCCCCCAGATTTATCAGTTGTTCACCCAGTTTTTCATGTTTCTATGCTTTTCCGTTACATTTCAAATGAGTCTCGTATCATTCATTGGGAGTCAATTCAGTTTGATGAGAGGTTGTCTTTTATTGAGGAGTCTGTCTACATTTTGTCTGGGGATGTTAGACGGTTGAATTCTAGTGTTATCCTAGTGGTTAAGGTTCAATGGCGATAACAAACTGTAGATGATGCTACTTGGGAGGTCGAGTCTGATATGCGTAGATCTTATCCTCGGCTCTTTATTGATGCCTCAATAGTAAATAGGATTGTGAACTCACCGGGATCATCATTTTTCTGGGCCAGAGACTTAGAAGTGATTGCACTGCAATGGTGTAATCCACCAACATCCTCAAAACAAGCTACTCGTTTCTTTGTTACCAATTCTTTCATAAACCTGGAATACCCAGGAATCTGCTCCAAAGCCTCAAGGAGAGGGATGTTAAGCTCAAATCTTTCAACACAACATTTAAATGTATCTTTTAAACTTCCACTTTTCTTTCAACACAAGCATCAATATCTATTACCCTATCTGACTCTATGGCAGGTGTCTTATCAACCACAATACTATCATTCTTTGACACATCCATTGTAGGAAATGGGGATCAATAGTAGATTTACCACTCCAAGTGGTAATTGTGGTAGAATGACCATCATTCTTTGGCTCTGAACAGTGTTGCTAGAAAGGGTACTCGGCTTCCTTTGATTTAAGGCAATAGATATTTTCACAAACTGGATCTCTAACTGCTTGATTACATTCTCATGAAAATTATTCTTCTTGGTCAGACCTGAGATATCAACCTTAATCTCCTTAAGGCATGTTTCTTGATTTTCTAGACCCTTCATTCGTTGGGAAAATAATGCCTCAATTCTCAATTTCGTATCACGGCTTCCCGATGGAACATACCTGTCTGTCTATTCCTTATAGTCGCCTTTTCTCCTCTAGTCACCATCACTCTCTTTACTGCGATCTATGTGTCAATCTCCATAATAGTTTTGACCTTGGTGTCCTTACTATTTGTCTAAAAAACACCCCAATTCACGATCAAGAAAGTTGGCCTCCTATTCTTAGTCCGGATCATACGCTTTGGAGGCTGAACCCTGTACGCTTACCGCATTAACCTTCTTAGAATTCACTTTTGTGAATTTCTTAGTTATCAACCTAATATCTGTCCTCAGTTGTGCAATTTCTTAAGCCATAGAATTATCAGCACCCTTCTCATCTTCTCGAGTATGCCATCCTCGATTAGTGAGAGAGATCTAGTCTACAACCTCAGAACTTGTTTCCCAGCATAATCTCATAAATATTACTCTAGTGATTGTGTCTACCATGGCTCAAAAACTAATGTTCAGGGCTCTATAGAATATCTTTAATAAGCTCATCCCTTTAATATGATGGTTGGGTACCAAGCTCAACTTCTTCTTAAACCAAAACCAAGCCTCGTACATCAACTTTGAATGTAGTTTCCTGAAGTTGTATATCTCCTCTTGTAATGGTAACATTTTTTATGGAGAAAAGAAATGGCCTAGGAATTGCCTATTCAAATGATTCATGCGGTAATAGATCCTCTTAGAAGTTCTCCCAACACAAAGAAGCTTTTCCTGTCAATGAAAAGGGAAACAACCTCAATTAGAGTGCCTTTTGGTCTACCCCCCAAATAGTACAAAAAATGCAGATCTCAACAAAATTAGAAAGATGCATATTTGCATCATCTATAGCTGAGCCCCAAAATACAACTTTCAGATTCAAGAGCTGGATTTTGGCACTTCTTATGTCAAATTTCACATTAGGAGGTAGTATAGAAAGAATGATAGATCCTGTTTCTGTCAGCTTGACGTATCCCATATCCTCTCTGTTATCATATGGCTGAAAGTACTGGTATGCTGGGATAAATTGAGCCTGACCACCTGAACTCTAGCTCAAATACAATCAAGTGTTTCTCGACGATCAACTGCCGATCATGGCTTGTCTAGCTCTGTCTTGTCCCTTCTCTAGTTAATTGCATCTTCTAAAAACTACTCCATATGTTGATCAACAATGTTCTAAGGATCACTTGGAGAAAGGGAAGGTATCTTAGTAGGATCATCCACAACCCCTTCTAAATAGCATGCACATACAGGTTCCGTCATTATACGATTAGGGTGTAAAATTCTCTCTAGGTTAGGATTTTGTAGGAGTAAGGAATTGTCTTGACTCCTAGTGTTAACAATACACTGGTATTACCCAACTAAGAATAAAAAAATAAGGACCCAAAAACTCCAACAAACTTCATCAACACTCACACCATCTTCCTCGACAACAGCGCCAAACTTTTGATCAACATCAAAACTACACCTTCAACTGAAGGATAAAGCGGTCGCTGTCAAGTAAAATAACCCAACTAGGTTTGGTTCGTACCCACAGGGAAGACGCGGAATTATATCTCTTATTCGTTGGAACTAACGGCAAGTACGGAAAGTAAATAGGGGGTTTATAGTAACAATATCGAACAAGTAATAGAATTCAATTTTAGTTGTAATCAGTCAGAAATGAACACAAGGATTGTGTTCCCCCTGGCTTCTCAACTCAGTAGTCTTATCGTGCATTATTGAACCAACCCAGTACCTTGTATGCAAAATTTGATAAGTTATGTACCTTCAACTACCTTGTGGACTCATTGATAGATTTCATCCTTTACCTTTTGAGTCTATTACTAACATTATACAAAACCCCAGTTAACTATTACCTTTTGAATCTCACGTTATTAGATGATAGATAATTGTATTACATAGGTGATACTGATTAGTCTAGATCGACAATTAATCTTCAAATACTTTTGTAATTATATTTTCCTAGTCACTAATCCTCTTATGGAGTAAGTAGTGATATGGTATTGCGGATCTTACCATTTACAACCGCTAAGACATCAATTAAATTGAAGATAATACAATATGTGCAAATATACTGGTTCAGAACAACTTAGCGCTTCCCCTACTTAGTCAATATGCAAGGGTTCCCACAACCCTAGCTAACGGCTTTAGCCTCTCTTGATTGTAAAATGACCAAAAAAATTCATAACAAAAAGCAATAAACAATAACATAATGATCAACAAGTAAAACCCAAAGTCAGAAATTGAATAATCAACCATAATATAGAACAAAGTAATTCCAAGATCAAAATAGAATCCCAGAGTCAAATATATGTTTGTAAGTGTTAAGAGTGCATGGAATAACTAAGAACATCAAAAGGGTATTTATAGGATACAAGGAAACCCTAAAATTAAAAACCAAACAAAAAAGGAAAATTAAAGTCGGTGACCACTTACTAAGGTCACCTACGGACCGTATATGGTCCTTGGTAAGTGGCAGACCTTCTGCACAGCTCCTGAAACTCTCTGGACTTGGCCCTCTAACACTTACTTAGGTCACCTATGGATCATAGGTGGCACTTACGGATCATAAGTGACAGGGTCTTGCTTTTCCTACTTTTGAGCCTCTGAAGTTCAAGTTTTGACACCTACGCTCGGGAAGTGTCACTTACGCTTAAAAGTGCCTTGGTAAGTAGCCCAAAACTTCAACTTTCATATTTTTCTTCAGTTTCATCTTCCAAACCTTGTTACCTACAAATGTACCCAAAACACACTATATCTCACAAAACAACCTAAGAAATTTGCATAGTTTCATCATTTTAAGCATCAAAAGTGTTATAAATGCATAGCACATCATCGGTTCAGGAAATATAGTAGTAATACAAAGCCTAAGGATACATATGCAATGTGAATAAATAATGAAAGAGAGGCATATTTTAGTAGTATTATATATATATATACACACACACAAATATTGGACTAAACTCGAAGATAGTAACCTGACGAATCCAATAACTACTCAAGGATCATAGCCAAGAAGGAAAGTCAATAATAGCAAAATAAGGGTCTATACCCAAAATATGAATAAACATACGATAACCCATCCATTATTTCACTTACCAATAATGGACAAAGATAAGAAATCATAAACATATCATCAATCCTCGAGTAATAGTCCATAATTATCCAACCATGAACTAACCAATAAACCAAAAATAAAGTAATCAAATAGTCCAGACAAACAATACCTAACTAAGCCCCCATAATCCTAGAAGGTTCAACCAAGCACACTGCAAACAAAAATCATAGCTTATACCTATACAACCCCCCATAATGCTAATATATATAAGCAATAAATAATCATATCAGTGATAGATAATTTATATGAATGAATGAACGCTCATGAGCCAATAGTAAACTGTATCTTACCCGAGAGCCATAATGTACCAATTATATGCACCTCCTTTATCTTAGTATCTTATAAACGCAGGACCTATAATACAATCTTTCTCTGTCACCATGGCTCACGTACGAAGGGGTCCATAAGGGACTCGAGATATCCACATACAAGACCTAGTCCCAAACTAAGACTTCCAATAATTATTATAATCAATCTACTTCATCCAATATTGAAAAAATATATAAATAATTATAATAAGTAAACACACTCGAGCCATAACTAAAAGAGTGTAAATCTATAAATCCATTTTCCTAGATCAAGTCCGGGACTAAATTGGTATAATAGCATAAAAAGGGCTTGAAATATGTGTTGATCAAATTAAGTGGTGAAAAAAAAGTAGATTAAAAATGGACTGAAATCATCCTTGGTCTAATTTCCTAAATATCTCATTTAGTTCCAAAAGTTCAAAAATCATTAAATAACGTAGTATGAATCCCGTTATAAAAAAATCTCTTTTAAAAGTGAAAAGTGGGAATAAATCTCTTTTTTTAAAATAATAGTAAAACCAAGGATTTGGCTGTAAACCACAACTATAACCACATCCTTTATAAGGATATATAACTAACCTAATGTCCAACTAGCATTGAAACCACGCCCCTAAGCCCTATAAAGCATAAACAGTATCATAAAGCCCCATAACTAGGGAAACCGGGGTACTAAAGGGCATAATATGACATTAAGGTTATAATTGGGGAAATAATAATAAATCACTAAGTAATATGGTAAGTCTTACGCTAAAGGATTCCATATATAAATCTATGGTTAATTAAGCCTATCATCAAATACAACTGGACTGTACGCTCTAAGAGGTATTTTAGGCTATGGTTTGGGTCACTTTTCTATCCTAAATTCCCTATATAGGTTAAGTCATGTTATACTAGTCATAAACATATCCTATCACCCCTTCCTAGAATGCAATCTATAATATGTACAATCTCTTATAGAAAAGTATACCAAAGCCTACCTCGATACCTTATCGCATTCTTAAATCGTCCACAAATTAATCGCCTTTGCTCCATGATCTCAAAAATTACATCACATAATAAAATAATCATCTGCGTGTTAATAGAATTAAAATGGAAATGATATTTCTATATAAAACTATGGGCCCAATATCGGGTCAAAAATAAGACTATAAGGTCTGCTTATACAATCCAAAAATTGAATTCGTCATGAGGTCCCTCAAAAGTATAGGAAAGTATGGTAAAAATTTTAGCAAAAGTGGGGCACATATTAGGGCTAAATCATCCCCCAAAACCCAAAGAGCAGGGACCTAAAACAAAGATTTTAACATAATTTTAGGATAAATTAACACGAGAATAAAATGGGAAAACATTAACGAATGATGGTTAACGCACCTTAGGTAATTGGGATGAAATCCCAATAATTTTCAAGCTCCAAGGGCCTTTTATAGTAGAGAAAGGTTTAAAATAAATGAAAATTAGGAGAGAGGTGGCTATATACGTCCAAGGCAATGCCTTTTGCAAATATAGAGCTCAAAGGCTGCCAACGCAGGGCTCAAAGGTCACGAATATAAAGGCCATAAGAATTGCCCCTCACAAACATAGGAAAGGCACCTTAAATATGAATGTAAGCAAGTCTGATAATCATAAACTCGACACTAATCATGCAAACATGATGAAAATGAAAGGGTTGATTTGGTCAATCCTTCATCGCAAATGAGAGGGAAGGCTCAAAAATGCGATAGCCAAAATTTATACCCTTCATGGCCTATTTGTCGTGAACATGAAAGGTAATTGGATCCCACACCAACTACTACAAACAAGCAAAAGCTAAGTCCTAACGAATTTTGTTGGGTGCTCAAGATTATTTTAAAACACAATGCGTACAAACAAGCTATGCTACCATAAAAAAATCAATATTTTGGCTCAAAGACAACATTAAAACTTTTATACGAGATCATTTCAATTAAATTTGGGTCCCACACCTAGTTCTATTCTTTATTAAATCTTCCCAATAGCTCAAAATGAGACTAAAACCCTTAGGACCAAAACCTAGGGTCCAATAGACTAAAATCAATGTTTCGAAAGGGATGACACTGTTGAATTTCTCATTCAGGATATTAAATTGAACTTTTGGTTTGATACCACTTCCTTAAAAACAAAAGCACCAAAATGCGGTATTAAGACCAGAATCTAAATGAATGGTCCGATAACCAAACCAATGTTTTGATAAGTCATAAATGATCTATAGACATTGTAGGAAGGCTCAAAACACCAAAACTACATGAGAATCAACAAAATGAACTAAAGGGTCATTATAACATCCACTACTAAAAGTACTTTTGGCAGCAAAAGTCATTAGATAAAAAGATTTTAAAAGTTCAAAAAGATAAGGTACTTAGTGCATTTGCACTGAGTAAGACTTCCCAGATAACCTTTATGAAGAAACATTGCTTTCAAGGGATTTTACTAAAGGTATTCCTTTTCTAGCAACTTCCTTATTTCTCTTTCCAAATAGCCACAAACTCAACCTTAACAACCAACTAGCCTCCAACTTAATTAATAATGACTAATGCATGCAAACCCCGACCATAACACACTGACATCACATGGATACAAGAATAACCAAGAAGAAACTCAACTAAGCTAAAGACAATCTAAGGCATGAATCATGAGACCAATTCCAAATTTAAAATCCAACATTCCTTTTGCCAATCGAATACTCAAATTATGGAAATGAATAACCATATGCATATATCACCAATGAGAAGCACTCCACAAGGTTATATTTGGCCGAACAACTACCAAAAATAAGAATTTCCTAAATTAACAAATTTTACACCAACTATATCTTCACTAAATCCTAAACCACTTATCAAAAATACTGGAGTACCCAAGTTACTATTAATATAAAGATCAGGACTACAACCAAGTGATGAACTATCTAAATCAGAGGATCCAATTTAAATTTGTCAACCTCAGCAATGGGCTATAGGAAAGATAGCCAATGCTAAAATCTCAACAACCAGAAAAGAAAGCCTTATACTTTTACACATCAAAAATGGGCAACATAACTGAATTTTGAACTTTAGAATCACCACAAAGACATGAAAGGCCAAACCTACCTTTATTGTTATAAACCACTCAATAAATTGATCTAACCTTGCCAACAAAAGCAAAACAACCAACCATACCTCAATAAAAGAGAGAGAATCAAACAATTGAGTTAGTCATCTAAGCCAATGAAAGATAATTGCGAGGAAGATGATTCTAACTAGATAATTCTAGTCTAACCTTCTAACAAGTAAGAATCAATCAACGTTAAAATAATGACAATAATAAATACTATATATGATGCAGGTGGCACAAAATAATGAACATAGTCGGTGCCAATCTAAGGTCCTAACAATGTCAAAATACCAAAGTGAATGAGATTTTAATCCAAGTGCTACACCCTAAAGAAAATTCCACACTAATCCACTTAATCCACTATTAAAAGAAATTATCTATTGAGGTGGTCATATATATATATATATAACTCCATATAAAGGCATACAACAATTAAAAACTAATATCATAGCATCTAACCATAATGATTATGAAAACCCCAACACAAATTCAAGTAAGAAGTTGTGATATAGTCTATTAAGTCGCACCAATACTATAGAGTCTGATATTATTATCTTAACATGCCTAAAAAGTATCAATTTGATTATGTCTAAACCTATACCGAGTGTTTGAACAATTAACTTAAGTACTAAGTGCAGTACCTCTGACCTAAGGTGCCACAACACTGTGAGATTAATCTAGATGAAGTTAATAATAATAATCCCACATGGGGACACTCGTAAGACCAATGAATGATCTCTTAACATTCATAAAAATTTGCTTAAGATATAACCTAGTAAGAATACAAATTTTTCCCAACTAGTTAACCAACTGACACTTGGGACACTCTCTATTAAAATGATCATCGTCCCCATAACATAACATACCTTAGGAACTCCAAGATGGTTAGAAATATGCATTGAACTTATCTAAATAACCAACTCACACCTGGGGCATTCCTTACACCAATGACCAATCAATCCAAAATTAAAACATGCCCCTGGAACTCT
The DNA here is from genome assembly GCF_002878395.1 of Capsicum annuum. Classification (NCBI taxonomy): domain Eukaryota; kingdom Viridiplantae; phylum Streptophyta; class Magnoliopsida; order Solanales; family Solanaceae; genus Capsicum; species Capsicum annuum. The sequence goes on along the minus strand of NC_061115.1, from coordinate 169,368,436 downwards.
TGAATGTAGTACACCCACTAATATAGAATAGTTTCCATGGCCGAAAGATCTATAACAAATAATCCACAATATTTGACAAGAACACTGCCTACTGTGACCACCATAACTAATCTAAGAGTTGCTTAAAATTTGAGCTGCTACCTCGAATGACCTAATAGGTTGTAAATGATGCTGACCCCTAAGGAAGAATCCCTACCTCAAAATAGAATACCACTAACATCATATCTCTTATATGTACTCTTATCTCCACCTTTATCTATCTCAAGACATGTCTTTAATGTGATCTTCACATGATCAATAATCTAAGGAAAAGAATGCCAAGTTACTGTCAAATGCTTCAAAGCTAAAGAAAGTAGTGAAGATATCTCTCTAATAAATAAATACACAAGTTCATGCTCTAAAGGATATAGAACTCTATTTCTAAAGTTCTTAGATTTGATAATTTACAAATTCATAGTTTGGCACCTTTTACCTAGAGCTATTATTTTAATGGTTGACATGAGATATTTCTTGTCATTGTTGGATCACTTTAAACTTTTACATAGCTTGATGAATAAGATTTAGCCTAAACAAGGCATCTTCACCAACTTTAAACCATCCAATTGGTGATCTACACTTTCTTCCATACAAAGATTCATACAGTGCTATTTTGATGCTTGAATGACAGCTATTGTTGTAGGAGAACTCAATAAGATGCAAATGATCATCTCAACTACCTTTAAGGTCCAATATAAAAGCTTGAAGCATATCTTTAATTATTTTAATGGTGTGTTCTGGTTATCCATCTGTTTAAGGCTGAAAAGTTGTAATTCAATTCACTTGTGTTCCCAAATTTCTCTGAAAAGACTTCTAAATGTTCGCAGTAAATTTAGATCTCTTTTCTAATATAATAGAGATTGGTACTCCATGTAGTCGAACTATCTCTTTGGTATACAATTTTGCGCACTCTTTAACTGTGTAAGTTTTCCTAATTTCTAGGAAGTGTGCTTATTTGGTAAGTCTATCAACTATTACCCATATGGACTCAAATTTTTTAGACGTGTGAGGCAAACCAGTGATGAAATCCATGTTGATCATGTCCCACTTCTTGATTGGAAGATTTATACATTGAATATAACCCCGGGGCTTTTGTTGCTCTACTTTTACTCTTGATAATTTGGACATTGGGCTACAAATTCTGCAATGTTCTTCTCCATATCACCCCACTAATACACTTCTTCTTGATACATTTTAGTTGACCCTGGATGGATGGAATACCTAGAATGATATGCCTCTGTCATAATCCTATTTCTTAGCCCATCTACATTAGACAGGCACAATCTGTTTTGGCATCGAAGTACTCCCTCTTGAATGAGCTCAAATGTCTTGGTCATACCACATTGTACATTTTCCTTGAGCTATAATAGAATAGGATCTACATACTACTACTTTTTCACTTCAGCTACTAATGAATATTCTATCCCGTTAAGCACAATAAGCCTCTTATCTGGAGTTTCAAAAAGGCGAACCCCCAAGTTTGCTAGTTGGTGCAGATATTAAGTAATCCTTTCTTTTATCGTAGACTGCCCATAAGTTCTCATCATAGCCTAAAAACCTAATGCATCATTTACTATATTTGCTTTTCCCGAATGATATAAGATATTAACATCATAATCTTTTAATAGTTAAAGACACTTTTTCTACCTCAAATTTAGGTCCTTCTATTAAAAATATATTGCACACTCTTATGAAAGTATATATGTCAACATGAATCCCATACAAGTAGTGGTGACATATCTTTAAAGCAACTATAATTGTTGCTAGCTCAAGATCATATGTAGGATAATTTTTCTCATGTGGCTACAATTGTCTTGAGGCATATGCTATTACTTTACCATGCTACATCAATACACATCAAAAGATAATTCTTAAAGCATCACAATACACTACATACATTTTTGTGCCTTCCGGAAGTACCAATATGGTTTAGAAGTCAACTTATTCTTCAGATCTTGGAAACTCGTTTCAGGCGACATTCCATTGGAACTTTGATTCTTTGTGTGTTAGCTTTGTTAAAGGTGCAAAAATTGAGGAAAAAACTTCAACAAACCTTCTATAATAACCTACCAACACAAGTAAACTACGAATCTTCATAGGCGTTGTAGGTCTTGGCCAATTCTTCACAATTTCTATCTTTTAATTATCAACCTTTATTCCTTCAATAGATACAATATGGCCCAAAAATTCCAAAGATTTTAACCAAAACTCACATTTAGAAAACTTAAGATATAACTTACGATCACAAAGAATCCGTAACACCTGTCGTAAGTTACTAGCATGGTCCTCCTTTAATTTCGAATAAACCAGAATATCATCTATAAAGACTTTCACAAACACATCTAAGAATGAATTGAACACCCTATTTATCAAATCTACAAAAGATGTAGGTATATTATTTAGCCTAAAGGAAATGACTAGAAACTCGTAATGACCATACTATGTTTGAAAAGACATCTTACGTATATCTTTCTCTTTGACCCTTGGTGATAACCTGACCACAAATCAATCATTGAGAAACATTTGGCATCTCATAACTGATAAAAATAAATCAGCAATTCTTGGAAGGGGATATTTATTATTAATAGTCATATTATTAGTTCTCGGTAGACAATACACATTCTCAATGATCCATCTTTCTTACGCACAAATAACATTGGTACGCCCCAAGGGGAAATACTAGGCCTTATGAATTCTTTCTCTTGCAATTCTTTTAATTGTTCATTCAACTCTCGTAACTCCGTTGAGGCCATTCTACATGGAGGAATTGAGATTGGTTGTGTACTTGGAATAAAATAAATACCAAACTCTACCTCTCATTCTGGAGGCAAACCTAGAAGATCTTCAGGACATATATCGGGAAATTCATTTACTACTAGAATAGTTTGAAGAGTTGGTCGCTCCACATCTGTATCCTTCACTCTAACTAGATGATGTATGTAACCCTTTGAAATTATACATTTTTGCCTAAAATAAGAAAAAAAATTTCCACTTGGCGCACTAATATTACCCCTTTATTCAAGGACTGCCTCTCTTGGAAAATAGAAATACACCATCTTGGCTTAGCAATCTACTATGGCATAAAAATAAGCCAACCAGTTGATACCTTTTATAACATCAAAATCTACCATTTCTAAATCAACAAGATCAGCCATTATATCATGACAACAAATAGTTCTTATACAGTTTCAATACACTCTCCTAGCTATAATAGATTCACTAACCAGTGTAGACACTTCAAATGGCTTAACTAGTAATTCCGGTGTTCTTTTGAATTTTCCAGCAACCAATGAAGAGACATATGATAATGTAGAACCCCAATCAATTAATAAATATACATTATGTGAAAAGATAGACAATGTACCTATAACCACATCTGGAGAAGCCTCTATATTTTGTCGATCCACTAGAGCATATATATGATTCTAAACTCCACTAGAGCTAGCTGCTCCTTTAGCACCTCTACCATAACCTATAGGTTGTACATACTTACCTCAAGAAGGCATCAACGATGATGATGCAATAGCTAATCCAGTAGGTCATGCCATACCACCCATTCCCCTTTGTGGGCATTCTCTCATCATATGCCCCAACACACCACACTAAAATCAAGTATTTGTCCCAAACATACATGCACCCAAATGAATCTTTCCATATTGTTTAGATGAATGTCGAGGTCTTAATTGGCTCATACTCCCTTGCTCTTGATACCCCATCATTTGTGAACTCTGACACTCACTTTTTTCCTAAAATATTGCCCTCGAACCCTTAAAATCGTGATGGAGCACTAGCTGCAGAATAAGAAGATAATAGCCTAGGCATTCTATTAGAAAATAGAGGACTAAACTCTCCTTGGGATGCCATAAACTTCCCCATAGATCTGGCCCTATTAGAATACCCTCTTTCCCATTCTTGTGTTCTTCTTCTTTGCCTTGGATCCTCTATTTTTTGTGCTAAAGCTTGTATCCTTGCTTTATCCTATCTTTTTTCAGGGCAACAATAGTACAATCTCTAACCAGATATGGATCTAATCTATCCATATATCGCTAAACTCTATCATCCATAGTAGCTACTACATTAGGAGCATACCTAGCCAAAGAGTTAAACCGGAGGTTGTACTCCCTCACGCTCATATTCCCTTAGCGAAGATTTAGAAACTGGCCTGTACGGGCCTCTCGAATCTCAAATGGAAGGTAATGATAAAAAAATCCTCTTTGAACTCTTTCCCACTAGCTAAAGGTGCACCGATACCCCTAGATTGTTTCAAGTCTTCATAACAAAATATAGCCTCTAATTTGAATCTATATGCCACTAGATTAATTGTCTCTTTACCCGATATATGCATGGCATCTAGATCTATTTGAATTTGATCAATAAAATCTTGTGGGTCTTCATTAAGATCTGATCCGGTGAATCTACAAGGATCAAACTTAAGAAAATCCTACATCCATAGACTAGCTGCCCTATCTGCACCACTAGAACCTGTAGTTGGAATAGCTTGTTCTTGAGCTTGTCCAAAGCTATACGAGCTAGAAATTGCACCGTATTACTTAGATCTTTCTTAGTAGCATTAATAGGTATTTCTAAGGATGTTGTTCTTCCCTTCCTTAGCTCTTCTAGAGAAGGAAAAGTAGATGAGGTTTATGATATAAACTGAGCTTGGGCCTCACTTTGATTAGCTTGTCTAGGTGGGGACTTGTTGGTCCATTCACTGGCAGCCACATCTACTTGCTTACCTACATTATTACTCCTTCATGTAACTGGTATCCTTACTATAATGAGAATAAAAATAGATTCAACGGTTAAATAAGACTTCACCTACAACTTGGGCTCTATTGCACGATTTAAGATGTGAAGAAAAATAGAAAACCCATAAATGTCCCATAGCCTCTAGTTTATAGATGTGGTGCATGGCACACCCATAAGTAAGACTCTATGTAGAAACGGCTTTGTAGACTCCCTAGGATGACCTGCTTTGATATAACTTTTGTCACGCCTCAAAACCCATTAGGGCGGACAGGCACCCATAGCCGTAAAGGATGGGGAGCAACAACCTATGACCTTGCACATCACATGCATGTAAATATGACAACCAAAGGTTCTGTCAAATATGATATAATGCATCGATGATAAGAACCACATAGGCAAGCACAAAATTATATATACAAGACTTGGCCATTGGGGCCTAAACATCTAAGAGATAAGACACTAACATGCTTAATTTTACATTGGTCTACAAATCCTCTAATAGATATATAGACACTTATTTAAGGTTGGGACAAACCACCACCTTACCCTTAACTACTATACAATACCAACATATATATAAAATAGATTCGAAAAGTCCCGAATCAACCCGGAGCTCACCAATAATCACTAGATATCTTGTGCTCCTACTAGAGAGGTGTATTAGCTGAAGCACCTATGCATGTAACATGAAATATAGACCCCCTATGAGGGACATTAGTACGAAAATATGTATTAAATATGTAAGGAGGAAGCTAACTACACATGATACAAGAGCGTAGTAAAAATCAGATACAAGTGTATAAATAGTGCTAGTAGACCACCTTTATATATATTTGTGGGATCAGGTACATTACATTTTTTTCTTCAGTTTACCCTTCTTAATTCATAATTTTTGTAATCCATATAATGAAAATGTCCAACTGATCAGTAATAAACACACAAATTGGGATCAACTCATGTTAGGCTTACGCCTCTGAGCTGCCACCCATATATAAATAGATTGGGATTAGCCCATGCTAAGGGTTTTTCACTAAACTACCACCCATATATAAAGGTATTAGGATCAACCTATGCTAGGCTTATGCCTCTGAGCTGCCACCCATTCCATTAATATTTGTGTTACACAGTTTATTTAGACCTTAAGATTGTTACTTTTGTGGTCATAAAATTTTCTTACCTTTGAACAATAATCTACCAATAAGAGACATGTGAATAAACACTTAATACCATGACAAAGAGATATGGAGCAGATTGTACACTAATGAAATATTTAGGAGCTAAAAATAACATATGGGTCTTATTTGACTTAAAGGAGAACTCTTGAGACATGCTAGTGAATGTAGAATACAAACTGGATAATAAGCATGTGGTGAGGTATTTCAACACATTAGGGAGTGGGAGTAAAGTTGTTAGCTAGATGGGAGATCATGTGTTTCCACTAGGTATCATTTACTATGGGAAAGATTTAGAAGCTTTGTACCACAAATGTTTGATTTCATGCCAAAGAACATGACATTGAGTAGCCTTACATACCTATTTTTATAACCCCGATGACAACTCAATTAACTTCTTTCCTTTAGGATTATTTATCTACAGTAAAGATTATGCTAAAACTAGTATTAGTTACTAGCCAACACAATAGGCTATTTATCTTTCCCAAAATAGTTGCTGGATAGTAAGCACTTGATTTATAAATCAAGGGTGTTATCTTAAACCCTTCTATCCTCAAATTAAATCCACATACCATACATACTCTTTTAAGATCTACCGAAATAACTTTGGATTCAGTACACCCTCCAAACTATATACAAACAGAATGATCAACAACATATGCAATAATTAGTTTGGTGGTGTCCCACCTCACCATTATTCTATATTTTTATATGAACTAGTCACATATTTCTCAAACATCAACCTAGAAGCCCCTAACACATACACATAAAATAGTCCACAAAACATACCCAAATTTCCTTTTATCGTAGTAATCAAATATTGAACTCATTATCCTTTGAGTTCCTTAATAAAAAAACATCCATAATTCTTTACCCAAACTCATACATAAGAAGTACAAAATGGAGAAGTCATACTACCTTAATTTTCTGCAGCTTATCCTTTTAACTTTAACTCTTCAACAACATGAACTTTCCTTCACACATTAAACCAAATAAGTAAAGAGAAGTCTCTTAATAAACACGAAAAGTGAGCACATAGCTTGTTCTATATTCTGCTATGTATTTATAATTAAGCACTTACAACAGGTTTTCCTAATCTTCCATGAGATAATTAAGCTAAAACTTAAGTGTTTTCACTTACCTTGGCTTGCAAAGATGAGGGTTTCTTCAAGAACCCTAGAAGGGATTTTTAGGGCTGTTGTTTAATCCTTGATAGAAAAAGAAGAAAGCTACAATTAAAAGGGTGGATATTATGTTTAACTTGAGTAAAAAGACCAGATTTATTGGTTTATATTGAGACCTCCAGAACCTCCCTTATTGACCCTATTTTGAGCTACAAATTAGTCCAAGTACGCGATGCACCTACTTAAGGGTTCCAGAAGCTCAAAATTTCAAAGTAGATGATAGACCTACTTGATTAATTCTTAGTTGGGCTTAATTAAATTAGTCCTTGGAAGATTTAAGTGTTGGTCCTTTTCTTTATTCCTTTCTCTTTTACCTAATTTGGGTCTAAATAAGTATACTAAAAAGGCCCAAATCTAATCTATGGACTTGGTCCATTAACTTGGATCAACTCAAGTAGGTGACCCACCTACTAGTTTAATTATGTCAAGCAAGCACCTTAACAAATTACTCCATTTTCAATTCTCAATCCCTTTAATCCAACTTAAAACTTGTTTATACTTGGTCTCTTTAAACCTTAGATTTAAATACCGGCTTACTATTCCATGTTAATTAGTTCTTTTGATGTTAACTTGGTCATATCGCGCTAAAACATACAGGCAGTGTCTATATTTCCATCTACACCATCAATACTCATATAATAGATCTCGTTTGTTACCTATACCACATGGATATACCAAGTTTCATATAAATAGAACATGTACATGCCAAATACGGGGTGTTACATAATACATTCATTAAAGTCTATAAACCACAAATATAACCACATCCTTTCTAAGGATAAAGCACTAACATAATGACCAACTAGCATCATAACATAACCCCTGAGCCTAATAACACCTAACAAACATCATTAAGTCCTAAAACTCAAGAAATTAGGGTAATCAAGGGCATCACATCAGTCTAAGGATATAATTAGGGAAATACCACCCTAATCACTTAGTAATTTACTAAGTATTATGCTAAAGCATTCCTTATTAAAATATCTGGTTTATCAAGCCCATAATAAAATATAGTAGGATTCTGGGCTATGGTTTGGGTCACCTTTATGTTCTAAATTTCCTAAGGAGCTTAAGTCATGCTTTACGAGTCATAAACATATCCCATCATCCCTAACTAGAATGTGATCTATATTATACACAATCTTATAAAGAGAAATAAATCAAAGCCTACCTCAATGTCGAATTGCATTCTAGAACCATCGATAAATCACTCATCTTTGCTGCAAGATCCCAACATCAAACTATCAAAATAACCATCTATGCATTAATAGGAGTAAAAAATGGTACCATGTTGCTATATAAAACTTTGGGCCAAAAATTAGTTCAAAATGGGCCCGTAAGGTCTGCTAGTGAAATCCCAAAATTAAATCTACTACGAGGTCCCTCGAAGGACAAGGAATGTGTTCTCAAAAGTTTAGAACAAATGGGGCAAAAATAATCCCCTAAAGCCCGAAGAATCTACACCTAAAACTAATAATTAAATGGATTTTTGGGATGACTTAACACAAGAATAAAAGGGGGAAATGTCAAAGAATGATGATTTTACTTACCTAAGCTTATTACGATGGAATACCAATAATTTCATAGCTCCAAGGGCCTCTAATAATGGAAAAATCGTTGAAAATTAAACAAAAATTGGATAAAAAGGGGTTATATACTTCCAGGGCAATGCCCTTCACAAACATGAAGCTCAAGGGTCACAAATGGGAACACCACAAAAATATTACTTTACAAATATGGGAAAGTTTCTACAAATTCCAAGGAGAATGAGTTCGGTATCTAGATCGCAAAACTGATGGTTTCAAAAGAAAAAGAAGGAGAAGAGGCTGGGTCGGTCAACCCTTCATTGTAAATAAGAGGAAAATCTTGCAAATGTAACGGTAAAAATCTAAAATTTTCATGAAGGTGGCCTATACTTCATGAACACGAATGGGAAACAGGACTCTGCACTAGATATTGTAAAAAAACAAAAGTTAAGTCCTACCAAACATCGATTGGGTGCTCGAGATTCATTTAAAACATTGTACGCATAATGAAAAATGCAACTAAACTAATTCAACATTCCAGATTCAATAGAACCATCAAATTTTCATTTAAGGTTATTTTTATTAAATTTGGGTTCCATGATGTGTCATGGAAACAAGGCCCTTTTGATGCTTAAAACCATGGAATTGTGCATGAACTTAGGTCATTTTTGTAGATATGATTTACTTTTGTGGTTATTGCAGGTAAAATAGGTCTAGCATTGTGTTGAGAAGAAACTGGAATAAAAAGCCCTAAAACGATCAAAGTTGAAAAAGGTACGAGTCTCCTCATGAGTATTCAACACCTCATATGACTTGGAGGCTGACTTGAAGCATAACAGAAAAAAATATTAAGAAGAAAACCTAAGTATTAAGAAGATACGACTGAGCATCCGAGTCATAAGCTGAGAGTACCTGTTATACTAGGGAATCAAACAAAGAGTAGAACTCAAGGAAGAAAATAATAATTGAAGTGTTAGAAGAATATGAGTCAGAAGTCTGAGTACGACTTGTATAATCAATTAGTAACTAGCCCAGTGTCCAACCTTCGAAAGACAGAAGTCCCAGATGGATACTAGTGAAGGCCATAAGTTGTATGTCCCAGGTATGACTCATGAATAGAAGATGTAAGAAGAACAAAAAGTTGAATCCTTAAAGATCGAACACTGGAGTGGATACGAGAGGCCTAGTATGACTCGTAAGAAGATGGTGCGAGTGGAAGAGCTAGTCGTACCATATGCCGACATAACTTTACCTTTTCCATTTTTATTAGGATATCTGAGTATTTTTTTATACTATAAAAACCCTAGGGTTCATCTTTCATTAGGTTACATTATTTAATATCTTTTGTGTTCCAATCTACTTTATTACATACTTTTGCATTATTCTTAAGATTTTAGGTTTTTATTCAATTGAAGACTTTAGATTTTTTTTATCTTATTTTATGTAATTATTTACATTTAGTCTTCATTGATAATCATGGATTATTGTATGAACATGAGTGGCTAACTTTCCTGATTAGGGTTGTGGGAACCCTAGAGGATTAACCATAAAAGGGAAGTGGGAGATTCATCCATCCTAAAGTGGTTGTATGTATCTTAATCTTCTTCAGCATTATTGACTTTAGAGCTACTACAGAAGCTTGGGTATAGCCTGTCTTCATAAACGTCATCACAAGGGAGTTTGTGATTGGGAAAAAAGGATTAAGACAATAATTTGGGATTTACTTCCATCTCATTATTCTGCCATCTCACCTAATCAAATTGAGACTCAAAAGGTAAAAGTTGACTTGAAATCATAGACAAGGATCAATAAGGCGGTGCCCTGAGACTTACAAGGTAAAAGGTGAGATTTATCAACATGTTCACAAAAATATTGATAATACATAGCTTTTCGACTTTACATGTAACATAGTTGGATAGGTGGATTGAACACAAGAAACTTACAGAGTTAAGAAGTCAGGAGGAACACTGTCCTAGTGTTTGTCTCCTATTATTTACAATTCATAGCATTTAAGATTCGGTTACTAGTTACTAATAATTCCAAATCCCCCCATATACTTTTTGCACTGCTAGTGAATTACATAAAGTTAAGCAATTGTTCAATGTTTTCCACCAACCTAGTTGGGTTACTATATTTGGCATTTATCATATCATACATTTTTAGGAGCTTAGTTTTGGGAAACATCAAATTTGGCACTGTTGTCGGGGAATACGATTTGAGTAATTAATTAAGTTAGTGACATTTACGAGTTTTATTATTCTATTTTTGATTTAGAATATGTCAGTGAATGTCAAACACTAGGATAAGAGGAAATCCTTTACTCGATTTTTATCTAGAGCCAGAGAGAATTTTTCAAACACCAAGATAAATGTCAGGATAAATTTTTGATAGAGTTCAAGCCCCTCCACCTATTGATCCTAATGCGGCACACCTACGTGCACCAGTTGATCCATAAAATGTTTTAGATTTATAGACGCAACAACTAATAGTAGCTGTAGAGAAACAAAGAAGAGCAGCCGAAGAGGCTCGATTAGCTGAAGAGGTTGGGTTAGCCTAGTAAGGAGGACTAGCCAGGCGTAGGAAAGTAGTTGAGCATTGATACAGAGTTTAGGGAGGGAAAGATCTATTTATTCTTGCATATCAACACTGACACCCATATTATGATGAATAATAAGATATAGGTTATGTTGAACCTGCTAAGACATGAGTCAGCATTCCTCCTACTTTACTCCCCCCCCCCCCCCCCCAATGTGAAGTTTGATATTAGAAGAGCCATTATTTAATTGTTGAACTTAAAGGGTGTATTTTCAAGATCACATTTTGATAATGCAAACATGCATATTGCTAGTTTTATTGGGATCTACACCTCAAACACTATTTTGGGGACTGATTAGAAAGCTCTGAAATTAATATTATTTCCATTTTCATTGACAGGTGAAGCATCACTATGGTTATGGGATCTTTTGAGAGGCTTAATCACTACTTGGAAAGAGTTGTGTAAATAATTTCAGAATAGATTTTTCCCTCCTGCATGGATGTTGATGTTGGAATACGAGATTTATAACTTCAGATAGTTATCTGCAGAATAATTGTATGAGACATGATTTAGATTTAAGAAGAAACTGAGTATGGTACTTAATTATAGAATCAGGGGATCAAATTTGTTGGAAATCTTTTATAGATACAATTTCAGTAGGTGCATGTATGTGTCTTCACTAGGGTGCTGCACAAGATATGCTTGATGATATTTCGTTGACTAATAGATATTGGAATACTAGAGATTCTGAGCATAGTGCTGGTACATATGCTATTGGAGTAGATAATGCTTATACAGCTAGTCATGATATGGTAGCACAAGAGATTGCACAGCTTCGAACATATATTGGGCTACTTACAAAAAAATTCAATAATGAGTGTTGAGAAAGTGAATGTAGTTATGGCACAGTTCTACTTCTTGAACTTTTGAGATTGAATCTGAATAGGAAGCGAAGCACATTAATTGTAGGCAGGCGGATTTCTAAGCCTAAGGGCAAGGAAATCAAGGTTTGAACTATTATGATGATAGATACAGAGATTGAAGTAGAGAGAGATGATGATCGGCAGTGGAAAGGTGACAATAACAACAAGAGTGATAAATATGTTCCACCAGGTGGTCGTGATTCTGAGTCTAGAATGGAGGCTATGTTGTTAAAACTAGCCAAAGGGAAAGAAAGTCAAGAGAACTGTCTTAGGAAGATTAAGGTAGACCTGTCAGGGCTGAATCAGAAAGTAAAATCACATGCTACCACAATCAAACAACTGGTGCAGGAGTATGGCTAGATATCAGTTACATTATATCAAAGGCAACCTAATACTCTTCCAAGTAACATGATTGAAAATCCTAAGAATGATGGTCATTGCTGTGCCATCACCACTCGAAGCGATAAAACCACTAGTGATCCGCCTGTACTCTTTATTGATGAGTAAAAGAATGGTGATGATCCTACTGATGTGGAGGGTAGTAGCAAGAAAGATAGTGGTAAAGGTAAGGCTAAGGATCCTATTTTAAAGTTTATTCTGAGACGTTGCCCTTTTTTTCCACAAAGGTTGAAAAAGAAATAAGATAAGAGTAAGTAACAAAAATTTTGTCTATATTAAAGAAACTATCAATAAACATCCCACTTGTAGAGGCATTGGATCAAATGCCAGTATATGAAAATTTCATGAAGGATCTAATCACCAAGAAGAGGTCAGCCAGTTATGAACCAGCTAGCAATATTCATCAATGAAGTACTGTAGCAACTAGATCTTTGGTTGAGAAGAAGGGGGATCCTAGTACTTTTACTATACCTTCCTCTATTGGATCTTTCGAATTCGCTCGCTTACTTTATAATTTGGGGGCTAGTATCAACCGCATGCCATTAGCAGTATTTAAGTAGTTGGGTTTGGGGGCTCCCACATCAACCACCATAAGACTAGTGATAGAAGATAGGATGGTGAAAAAGCCAGTTGGTATCCTATATAATGTATTGGTGAAGGTGGATTATTTCATCTTTCCTGCTAATTTTGTGATCTTAGACTGTGAAGTGGAATTTTAAGTCCCAATTATCTAAGGAACACTATTCTTTCCTATAGGAAGGATGTTGATTTATTTGGAACTAGGACATCTGATGTTAAGACTCAATAATGAGCAGGTTATATTTAATGTATGCAAATGCATAAAACATCCTGATGAGTTAAGAGTGGTATCTGGGATTGATGTGTATGATGATAAAATGGATAATTCTATGATGTTGATTTTGTTACTCTTTGCGATGATGGTTCTGATGCTATTATTCTAATTGAAGAGAGCTTGGTTGTTGAAGCGCTAGCAGCAGTGATCATGGACATTGACAGTAATGGCATTAAAGAGTATGATGAGATTGTATGTGCACTTTATGGAAATAGTTCTTACATTTATGCACCAAAGAATCTTGATTTGGACTTTAAAAATAGAACTACTCCACCTGCTCGTCCATCCATTGAACAACCACCAGTCTTAGAGTTGAAGGCCCTCCCTTCTCTTTTGTGATAGGCATTTTTGGGGGCCAACAATACTTTGTCAGTAATTATTTTAGCTAATTTGATTGACTCGGGAGTAGAAGCATTGTTATTAGTATTATAGATATTCAGGAGGGCCATAAGTTTGTCCAGTACATATATTGTAAGTACACCGCCTGGTATTTGTACTTATAAAATTCAACTTGAGCCAGATTATATTCTAAGTATGGAGCATTAGCATCGACTGAATCATTTTATGAAGGAGGTGGTGAAGAAAGAGATAATCAAGTGGTTGGATGTTGATGTAGTGTATCACATCACTGATAGTAAGAGGGTCTGTCTAGTACAATGTGTTCCAAAGAAAGGTAGTATTATTGTTGTGACTAATGAGAAAAATCAGCTAGTGCAAATGAGGCCAATCACAGGATGGAGAGTATGCATGGATTATAGAAAATTGAATACATGGACTCAGAAGGACTATTTTCCTATGCCCTTCATGGACCAGATGTGACACAACCCACTCTAGGGCCTTGTTGTAATAGACGTCCCAAGTCCGACCAAGATCGAACACCACCTATGTTTCCTAACCCAACCTCCAGCTGCGTACCATAAGTTGGTTGAATTCTGAGTATAAAAGATAATAGTGTAACAGCTCACACAAAGACCCTAGGAATAGATAACAACTATGATCAACCCAACCGAGACAACCATCCTATAACAACAATCCAAACATACCAAACCATACCAAACAAGGACATTAACTAGGCCATAAATAATGAGATTCTAAAACATAATATAATTAATACCAAAATGAAATAGGCTGGAACAACAAACAATACCGTTCAATGATTTTAGCCCACCGGCTTATTCCTATGCCAACACTGACGCCAATATCGATCCCACCCATTCGAACCTGTAAAAGTACCACAAATACTCTATCCAAAAGAGTAATAAAATCTGATCAGTACATGCCCCCAACTATAGCCAGAACTAATATCCAAAATAAAACAAAAATGTCTAGAAATATCCATAATATAAAATCGAGCCTACCAAAAGGATGAAAGCTTTCCACTTTAGTCCAAATGATGACACTCAGTCAATCACTATGTATGAGGAGTAGAATGGATATTTTTAGCATAGGTATACAGATGCCAGTAGACGGGGTTAATGAGTGACTGCTAGCATGATCTCAGGACAAGGGTAAAATAATTCCATTTATAAAACCAAGTAAATTATCTATATGAACACAACCAAATATATATATATATATACATATATATATATATATACATAACGATGCCGGGAAAAATAGATCGGGTTTAGCATGCCTTTAAAACCTTTACTTGGGTTGTATAGCTTTACCGTCGTAAAACACCCACAGGCAATATGGGTTTAGCTCCCTCTGCTGAAAGGTCCCCAATGTGTGTAGTGCCACAACCATAGAAGTATCCCATAGGATGACAAGTACATCCTCAAAAAAAGTATAACATCATGTACACGTTCACCAAGACCAACCTAATATCGGAAAATATGAGTTTCCAGTTCTGATCCCCTCAGGACCTCCACTTTCCACAGCTTAGCTACACCTCCCGACATTATTACCCAATTAAAACCAATTTCCAAATATACAAAAAAATATCCATTATTAACCAAGGTCATTGATATTGGTGTTGTCATACAAAACCTTACTTTCAAGTATCATCCGTAGCTAGCCTTTATAGGTTTAAATGGACTTTCAAGTGCCCTTTTATTTACCATATTAAACCAGTTGGGAGACTCCCATGTTCCACACAAGCATAACCAATTAGCCTTTAGGTTTTCCAAACTATTTAAATCATGCATAATTTCTTTACCTAGTTTAAAACATGCAAGAGTTCCTTAAAAGATGTCAATGAAATGAACATATCTTTATAAGCATTTTGTCAAACAAATCAGGGGCATAATATAACAAAAACCAATTACAATTACTAATAAACCATTCCCATTCAATCCAATTACCCAAAACCACCATTAATGCATATAAAATCATAATTAAAACCATGGGAAACCATAACCAACTATTTAACATCAAAGCCCCCAAATCATATTTAAATGCCAAAACCATGTACTTGTAAAACCATGAAAACATCCATATAAACCATGCCATTAAGTAAAATTAACCATGATGGAAGAGAAACATGCCTTAAACCAAGTTAAGGAAGGAAATAATCACTAAGACAAGCCCTAAATTTATCTCTTAGTTGAAACCCTGGCTCTCTTTGCCCAATAGCTCTTGAGTGAATTATGGAGTTTTATGGAAGAGTTTCTAAGTGTTAATGAATAGAATAATAGGGTGAATAACCTTCCAAGTAGGTTAGAAGTAATAGGGACTTATTATGATAATTAGGGAAATTTCCAGAATACCCCCACTTAAGTTGCACCAAAATCATGTCATAGGGATACGACTGACCTCACGAGTCGTACCCTCCCAATGAGATCTATATACACCACTCGTACCCTTAACCTCCA
This sequence comes from Capsicum annuum, assembly GCF_002878395.1. Taxonomy (NCBI): domain Eukaryota; kingdom Viridiplantae; phylum Streptophyta; class Magnoliopsida; order Solanales; family Solanaceae; genus Capsicum; species Capsicum annuum. The sequence goes on along the minus strand of NC_061115.1, from coordinate 169,352,242 downwards.
CCCTTAGGAAAAATAATGTCTAGTATACAACTCATCCAACCATTTTCTAACCACAACATATGATCCATACCCTCCATCTATACTCCTGGCAGATTTATACCTAAGGGAGATTCAGGGATTATCCACATACGAGTCCCTGATATGATTTGTAACATGGCTTATGGGTCATGGTGAGCCACCCATACTCAGATTCAACCTAAGCAACGAAGTTTAAGATTAGGTAAAGGAGCCAAATGATCCAAAACTACCAATACGACTTGTACCCCTAGGTCGTATCCATTCAAGTAACCAAAATCTATCCACCAACCAACACTGGTCAGTATACAAATGGACCATACCATTTGTTCCCTAACAAATGGTTCATACCCATGAGTCATATTGGGTCCAGAGATCAGAATTCTAGGAAATTTTCTAAAGGCCAGATACTGGGGTGTTTTACCCTCCCTAAATAGGAACATTCATCCCCAAATGATAGGGGTAACTACACTCTAGAGTGATTTACACTATGTTATCAAACATATTGCCAATCATTAACAAAGTTTGGAAACAAAGAGGCAAAGATGTAACTCTTTCCTTTAACAAAATCTAGAAACAAAAATATGTTGAAGACATACATTCCAAAAGAATCCTGAGAGAAAAAAGTAGATGTGGATACTTGGACTTTATGTCCTCCTCTGCTTCCCAAGTAGATTCTTCCACCTTATGGTTCCGCCAAAGAACCTTAACCAAAGCCATATCCTTAGTCTGCAACTAACGAACCTTCCTATCCAAGATCTGAATCGGGAATTCTTCATAAGACAGAGAGTCTGAGATATCTAACTGATCTTGGGTGTATTTATACGCCTAAGCACCATAACTTATCCATGTTTTAGCTAATTTTAGAGAACAAAATGCCTAGTTTCTTATATTTTACTCTACTTCTATGTAATTGATCTAACCGAAGTGATTAGCATGATTTTAGATATTAATGAGGTAGATGAAGACATAATGGGACTATGGAATGCGGATGGCATATGACATAAGAGAGAGTAGCAGTCTAGACCAAATGTGGCGCCTAGAAACTATGTCCAAGACTAGTTTTTCATTTATAATTAGTTCAGGGACTTAGAAGGTAATTATGAGAGAAGATATTATTAAAAGGCTTAATGCCAAATTTTTATTCATTATTGAATTATTCTATATTATTTTGGAGAGAGGAGAGTGATGGCTTAGCTTGGAGAGAGAGAAAAATGTTTTTCTCTTGTTCTCACAATTCACACCAAGATCATCTTCTAGTTTTTGGTATGATAAATATTTCTATTGTGATTTTCATTTTATTCATGAGTAGCTAAGGTTATTAGTTAGGGTTATGGAAGCCTTGTAGCATACAATCTATCACTTTGGGTTTTGAATTCATTATGCATTGATTTGTTTATATCATACTCTCTTCGCTTATCTTGAATTCTCCTAGTTGCAAACATAGAGGAGATGCCTTAAAACGTAACTTGTTCGAAAGAAAGGTTGATGTTCGGAAAAGACAGTAGTGACAAGAAAATAGGATTACTAACCCCTATTTCATAAGTTAATTCCTTAGCAGGATTAACTACTTGGAGATTTTGTATTATTTTTGGAAAACGCTTTTGATTCAAGAGAACTAAAGTGAATTAGCCTTGATGGTTGAGAAACACTAGGATTATGTAATTAAATACAATACAATTCTTTGTAAGCACGATGCATGTATGAATTCGTAAATCCCATAGTTAAAAAGTATTGAAAACTATAAGGTGGACATAACCCTAGCTTGCTTTTCACTGAATTTGAATACTACTAGACGTATTTCATCTTGTTAAACTGAAACCATTAATTTGTGAACTGAATCAAATCCCCCCTATTTATTTTACGGAAACGAACGATTAAAAGTCAACTAATCTGCATACAACTTAATTAGCACCATATTCCCTGTGGGATTCGACCCCAACCTGGTTGAGTTATATATTTGACAACAACTGCTTAGTCTCTCATAACAGCGGTGTAATTTGGGCGTATCACTAACCCCTCCAAAGTCACAATCAAAGAAAGATCACCAATGCACTTCCTTAACATGGAGACACGAAATACCGAATGAACAAAGTTAAAGTTAGAAGATAACTCCAGCTCATAAGAACCATTACCAACTTTCTGTAAAATCTCATAAGGACAAACATACTGGGGAATGAGCTTCCCCTTTTTTCCAACCCGCACTACTACCTTCATGGTAGATACCTTGAGAAAAACCTTATCCCCCATCTCAAACTCGAATTCTTTATGCTTAACATCTGCATAGGAGTTTTGGCAGCTATGGGTGGCCTTAAGTCAATCCTAAATCACCTTCACCTTCTCCATATCCTGGTAGACCGATTCGGGACAAAATATGTCTACCTCACCAAGCTCAAACTAACTAATATCAGATCTACACCTATACCTTACAATGCCTTAAAAGGGTCCATACCAATATAAGAATGATAGCTATTGTTGTAAGGATATTTCACCAAAGGTAGATACTCAACCCAATTGCTATCATAATCAATCACACAGTCCCAAAGCATATCCTCCAATGTTTGAATATTTCTCTCCACTCCTCCATCCATCTGCAGATGAAAAATAGTACTCAAACTCACCTTGGTCCCTAACCCTCTCTAAAAAGATCACCAGAAGTGAGATCTAAACTACGTTCCATGATATAAGATAATCAAAAAAGCACCCTATGGATCATCACAATCTCCAGAAGATATAGCTTTACATAATCCTCTATTGAGAAAGAAGTCCACACTAGCAGAAAGTATGCAAACTTAGTCATCCTATCCATGATTACCCAAATTGAATCATATTGACTTCGAGACAGAGGAAGACCAATAATGAATTCCATATTGATCACTTCCTACTTCCATTCAGGAAAATCAATTTCTTTATACAACCCTCCTGGCCTCATATGCTCGACCTTAACCTATTGACACACCATGCACTTGGCCACAAAATCAGCTATATCTCTCTTCATACCATTTCACTAATAAATCTCCTTGAGATCATGATACATCTTAGTCGAGCCAGGATGAACAACTTAATATGACTCATGCGCCTTAGCCAGAATCCTTTGTCACAACCCATCGACATTAGGAACACACAACCTCCATTAGTACTATAAAGTACTATCAACAGTTATCTCAAACACCACTACTTTTTTCCCACTAACGTCACTCTTGATTTTTATCAAGATAGGATGCAACACTTGTTTGTCCTTAATCTTCACACCAAGAGATGATTAAAACACTTCTTGCACCACCACACCACCATCTTTGGAGTCCAAGAGGCAAACTCCAAAATTATATAAATGGTGAATATCCTTCACCAATTCCTGCTTTCTTTCCCTCTACCTATGCCAAACTCTCCATGGATAACCTACTAAGAGCATCAACAATCACATTAGCCTTACCCAAGTGATAGTGAAGACTCATATTATAATATTTGAGAACATCAAGACATCCCTTCTACCTGAGATTATGCTCTTTCTGAGTGAACACATATTGTAGACTCTTATGATTAGAAAAGATATCTATGTGTAGACCATACAATTCAAAGCAAAGACAACCGCCAATAGCTGTAAATTATGAGTAGGATAATTCCTCTAATATACCTCCAACTTCCTGGAAGCAAAGGTAAGTACTTTTCCATGCTACATCAACGCACAACCAAGCCCTACCCAAGATGCATCACAATAAACCACAAAACCATCATTGCCTTCTAGGAAAGTCTGAATTAGAGCCGAAGTTAACATATCCTTTACCTTCACAAGCATTTGACCAAGAAAACTTAACCTTCTTTTGAGTTAACTTAGTCAAAAGAGTACCTATCGATGAAAAGCTTTCAGCAAATCGCCTCTAATACCCGACTAAATCCAAGAAGCTTTAAATATTGGATGGAGTCATAGGTGTAGGCTACCTCTTCACCACAACAATCTTCTATAGATCCACCATGATCCTTTCATTAGAAATAATATGAACCAAGAAAGTTACCGTGTCCAACAAGAACTTACACTTGGAGAACTTGGCATACAACTTTTATTCCTTAAAGATCTGCAAGACACTATGTAGATGGTTAGCATGATCTAACTCACTCTTTGAATATATCAAAATGTCATCAATAAACACAATGACAAGGAGATCTAAATACTGATGAAAAACTTTGTTCATCAGATCTATAAATGTAGTTGGAGCATTAGTCAACCCAAATGACATCACCAAAAATGCAACGTGCCCATCCCGAGTACAAAAAGTCATTTTAGGGATATCCACCTTACTAATCTTTAACTAATGGTACCCATACCAAAGATCTATCTTAGAAAAGAACTTGAGACCTTGTAATTGGTCAAACAGATCATTTATCCTTGGAAAAGGATACTTGTTCTTGACTGTCACCTTATTCAGCTGTCTATAGTCAATGTACATCTTAAGGGAACCATACTTCTAGCTCACGAACAACACCAGTTCACCCCAAAGAGATATACTAGGATGAATAACACTTTATCCAGAAGATCATTAAGTAGTTCCTAAAGTTCCCTCAACTCAGTCGGAGCCATTCTATGCAAAAGAATAGATATTGGATAAGTATACAGAATTACATCAATACCAATCTCTATTTCCCTATATGAAGGAACACCAGGAAGATCATCCAGAAAGACCCCTGGAAACTCATTAACTATAGGAATAGATTGAAAAAAAGGACCTTCCGAGTAAGAATCTTTAACCTAGACCAAGTGATAAAGACAACCTTTAGAGATCATTCTCTGATCTCTAAGATAAGAAATAAATCTCCCCTAAGAGCTAGAGAAACACCCTCCTATTGTATAACTGGCTCACCAGGGAATCTAAAGATAACCCTAGGGGTCCGACAATCCAAAGATATGTAACATGAGTGTAACCATTCCATACCTAGAAAATATCAAAATCCACCATATCCAACTTAAATAGATTCACCAAGGTCTACCTTCTACCAACAGATACCATATACCCCCTATAGACTCTCTTTGCAATAATTGAGTTACCTACTAGGGTAGAAATAGAAAAAAGATCCAAAATAGCTTTTGGATTAAAACCAAAAGATACAACCACATAAGGAGTCACATAGAAGAGAGTATACCCTAGATCAAGCAAATAATATATGTCATGAGAGAAAAGAAATAACGTACTAGTAACAATATCAGGTGATGCCTCAGATTCCTTAGGCATGTAATAGTATATAACTTATTCTGACAAATACTAGAACCAGGAGCAGTAATAGAAGCAGATGCCACACCACTAGGTATAGAAGTAGAAGATGAAGCCATAAGAATCTTATTCACCCCTATAGAAACCTTATTAATTAGAAAATCCCTGAGCCGATGGCTTGTCTGGCCACACTTGAAGAATTTGTCCTTTCCTTTATTGTAATAGCCCTTACGATGATCACCACTGAACCGATAAGGAGGACATAAAAAAATTGACTGACCTCAACTTGCCTAAGATTTGGCACCCAACACTCGAAAAATGTCACCACCATGATGACGCTTGTCGCCCAATTAATAAGGAGCACTAGTAGAAGAGTAGGAACCAGAACTCCCCCACTTTTTCTACCATTTCCAACCATCTCGACCACCCTAAGAATGCATACCTTCCTACCTATCCCTAAACTCAACCTGCTAACTTTTTTTATCTTTCACCTACTGCATATGAACAGTTAACCTAGAGATGTTTATATCCTTAATCAGCAAGGTAGTCTTGCTCTCTAAAATTAGATTTTGATTCAGCCAAGAAGCAAACTTCCTCATTCTAGCCCATACGTCAGCCACTAAATCAAGAGAATACCTTTATAATTTATGAAACTTCAAGGCATATTCCTTGACAAATATCCTCCCCTGCTTGAAGAAAATAATGCTTGAGGATCACAAACTCCTCCATCATTATTTTCCTCAACTCCTGGGGAAAGAAACAATATAGAAAAGCACCAGAGAAGGCATCCCATAAATATAACTCCTCCATATCTTCTCTATACTTATCCCACTTTTCATACTATTGATAAGCAACATCTTTGAGATAATAAGCTGTAAAGTTTACCCCCTTCATGTTGGTAGCCTGTATCACCCAAAATATCTTCTCCATCTCATCCAAGAAGCCTTGTGGATCGTCCTCTATCTTTACTATAGAAAAAGTTAAAGAACCCATCTTCATAAATTAGACGACCCTTGTGGCCTCAGCAGACAAAGCACCAAACACATCCCCCTCAGCCTAAGCAGCAACTAATTTTGCAATAGCATGAATAAACTGATAGAATTTTATGTTAGTCACCTTGTCTTAAAGAGGACTAGTAACAACCGGTGGAACTCTAAAATTATCAAGGATAGGACCATGAGATGGAAGATGAACCCCAAAAGTAGGATGCACCCTTTCAGTATTACCCTCAGATGGGATAGAGGAATTTCCTTATGTTCGTGATCTACGAGCCATGAACTGAAAGATGAACAAATAAGAATTAGAGATAATTCTAGGACAGAGAATTTAAGCTTGAAGATATAATACCAAGAGAGTGGAACATTCCTAAATGCCTTATATCCCCTCCATTACAAGTGTGGCATGCTATATACCCCTAAAAGAAAGTCTACTTGACACGGCATTGTGGGCTCCCCATTGACCATGAACCTAGGTTTTGATACAAACTTGACATGACCCACCCTGCGGCCTTGCCATAATGGACATCCCAAGTCCGACCAGGATCAGAGACCACTGGCTTACCCAACCCAACCTCCAGTCGCCTACCTTAAGTTGGTTGAATTCTGAGCATGAAACATAATAGTGTAATAGCTCACACAAAGAACTAAGGAATAGATCATAACTATGACCAACCCAACCGAGTCCTACCATCCTATAACCATAATCCAATCATACCAAACCATACCAAAGAAGGCCATAACCAAAGACATTTCAAAATATAATATAATTAATCCCAAAATGAAATAGGATGGAAAAACCAATAATACTATCCAATAATGTAAGCCCAATAACTTATTCCAATGATAAGGGTGAGACCAATACAGATCTTAGCCATTCCAATTAATAGAAGTACTAATAAACCTCTATCCAATAGAGCAATTAAATTTGGTTGGGATATACCTCCAACCATTGCCAGATCCAATATGAAAAATAAAACCAAAGTGCCTAAAAATATCCATAACATGAAATGGAGACTTTCGAAAGGATGGAAGCTCACCACATCAGTCTAAATGGTGATCCCATGTCAATTACTATGTAGGAAGAGTAGAACGGTCGGTTCCTACATGGAGTGTGTATACAGTCACCAGTAGACAAGGTTAGCGAGTAACCGCTAGTATGATCTCAAGACAAGAATAAAATAATGTCATTTATAGTACTAAGTAAAATCATCCATATGCACACAACCAAACATATATATATATATATATATATAAAACTATGCTGTGAAAAAGGGATCGGATTTAGCATGCCTTTAAAACGTTTATCCTAGTTGTGTAGATTTATCTTCCTAAACCACCTACGGGATATATGGGTTCAGCTCCCCCACTGAAAGGGCCCAGTGCATGTAGCTGCATGACTAGGGAAGTATCCCATGGTATGACTAGTACATCCCTAAAATAAAGTGTGGCATAATGCACACGGTCACAAAGACTAACCTCATATCCACCAATATAAGTTTTCAATTTTGGTCCCACTAGGACCTCCACTTTCCATGGCTTATCTAAACCTCCCACCATTATTTCCCATTTAAAACTAATTTCCAAAATAACCAAACCATAATGTATTTATTAACCAAGGCCATTAATATTGGTATCGTCATGCCAACCCTTACTTGCAAGTATCATCCATAGCCAACCATTTATAGGTTTAAGCGGACTTTTAAGTTCCCTTCCATTTACCATATTAAATCACTTAGGAGACTTCCATAATCCCTACAAGCATAACCAATTAGACTTTAGCCTTTTTAAACTATTTAAACCATGCAGAACCTTTACCAAGTTTGAAACATTCAAGAGTTTCATTTAAAGAAGTCAATGCAATGAACATATCTTTATAAATATTTTGTAAAATAGATTAGGGCATAATATAACCAAAACTAATTCCAATTACTTATAAACCATTACCATTCAATATAATTATCCAAAACCACCATTAATGTATATGAAAGCGTAATTAAAACCTTGGGAAACCATAACCAACCATTTAACATCAAAACCACCAAATCATATTTGAAAGTTAAATCCATGTAATAGTAAAACCATGAAAACATTCATATAAACCATGACTTTAAGTAAAATTAACAATGATGGAAAAGAAACATACATTAAACCAAGATGATGACAGAAAGAAATCACCAAGATAAGCCATAAATTGATCCCTTAGTAACTCCCATTTCCCAATAGCTCTTGAGAGAATTATGGAGTGTGTAGTAAAAGTTTCTAAGTATTAATGAATATAATGATAGGGTAAATAACCTTCCAAGTAGGTTAGAAGTCTTGGGGCCTTATTAGGATAGGTAGGTGAATTTCCAAAATACCCCCACATAAGTTGCACCAAAATCATGTGACAGGGATATGACTGGCCCTCACGAGTCATACCCTTTTAATACGATTGGTATCCATTACTCATACCCTAAACCTCTACCCTTAGAAGAAATAATGCCCAGTATATAACTCATCCAACTAAGTCTTAACCATATCATATGGTCTGAACCCTCCATCCGTACCCCTAGCAGATATACCCAAGGAGATTTAGACACTATCCACCATACAAGTCCCTGGTATAATTTGTACCCTGGCTTATGGATCATGGTGAGCCAATTGTACTCAGATCCAACTAAGAAACCAAGTCTAACATTAAGTTAAGGAACCAAATGATATGTAACTACCAATAGAAGTCGTACCCCTAAGTCATATCTATTCCAGTAACTGAAATATATTCCATCAACCAACACTGGTCAGTATACGATCGGACTATACCATTCATACCCCAACATACGTCTCATACCCATGAGTCATATTTGGTCCAGAGATCAGAATTCTATGAAATTTTCTAAGGTCCAAAAACTGGGGTATTTCAAGATGTTGACATATTAGTGGGCAAAGGATGGTACTGTTTTATTGATGGGTATTCAGGTTAAAACCAAATCACTTATACACCTAAATACCTAGAGAAGACCAATTTTATATGTCCTTATGGGACCTTTGTATTTAGATGTATGCCATCCAGGTTATGTAACACTCTATCCATATTTTAGAGATGTATGATGTCTTTACTTCGCTGACTTAGTAGAAGACAACATTGATGTATTTATAGATGACTTTTCATCCATTGGTGATTCTTTTGAAAACTACTTAGTTCACTTGGTGAATTCTCTTAGAAGGTGTGAAGAATGCAACTTTGTACTTAATTGGGAAATATGCCATTTTATGGTCAAAGAAGGTGTAGTGCTTGGGCATAAAATTTTATAAAAGGGATATTGCAGTAGATAGAGAGAAGATTGAAGTGATTGAGAAATTTCCTCCACCAATTTCTATGAAGGGTATTCGTAGTTTTTTGGGTCATACTGGATTTTATAGGCTATTCATCAAAGATTTCTTTAAGATTTCCAACCCTCTTTGAAGGCTTTTGGAGAAAGAAGTGAAATTTGAGTTTACTGAAGAATGCTTGAAGGCTTTTGAGTGTCTGAAAGAGAAGTTAATGATTGCTTCTATCATAATGTCTCTATATTGGTCCTTGCCTTTTGAGGTTATGTATGATGTGAATGGATGACCTTAGGGGTTGTACTAAGTCAATGAAAATAAAATATGCTTCATCCCATCTACTATGATAGGAAGGCACTAAATCCTTCTCAAAATAACTAAACTATGATGGAACAAGAGTTGTTGGAAGTGGTTTTTTCCTTTAAGAAGTTTAGGTCTTATTTGATTGGGACAAAGGTGATTGTGCACACTAATCATGTAGCATCATGGTACTTAATGGTGAATATGGATGAAAAATCTAGACTGATTAGATGGGTACTATTACTAAATGAATTTGATTTAGGGGTCAAGGATAAAAAAGGCACAGTGAATCAAGTTATAGATCATTTGCCTAGACTTAAGGAGGAAGCTATGCAGAATGTTGAAGATGGTCTCGAGGTTAATGAAAGTTTTCCAGATGACCATATATGAGCAGTCTCTCAAGATCTAATTCCCTGGTTTTCAAACTATGCAAATTATCTAGCAAGTATCTAATCCAAAAAGATTTTTCCTTTCAGTATAAAAAGAAGTTTATGCATGAGGTAAGAATATTTTTCTAGGATGAGCCTTATTTATTAAGAATTTGTGTGGATGGGATTATTCGTAGATGCATACTGAGGTAGACATGATAAGTATACTTGAGGCTTGTCATTCTTCATTAGTTGGGGTTCATTATGGCAGAACCCGCAAAACCCATAAAATCTTGCAATATGGGTATTATTTGCTAACAATCTACAAAGATGCACATGATTTTGCTTCATATTGTGATCAATGTCTATGATAAGGTAACATTTCTAGACGATATGAACTTCCTATGACTCCTATCTTAGAATGTGAATTATTTGATGCATGGGGTATAAACTTTATGGGTTCTTTTGGCATGAAATATACACTTGTGGTTGTGGATTATACATCTAAATGGGTGGAAGTAGTTGCACTCCACAATAATGAAGCACGTAGTGACGCTACATTTATGAAAAAGAGCATTTTCTGGATTTAGCACCCCATGTGCTATCATTGTGATGGTGGGTCAGAAGGTGGCAACACCTTATCATCTACAGACTAGTTGACAGGTTGATGTGTCCAACTAAGAAATCAAGTCCATATTGTCAAAGAAAGTCAATGGCAATAGGAATAATTGGTCAAAAAATTTAGATGATGCATTATGGGATTACTGAACATTATTCAAGACCACCATTGGTTCTTTTCCTTATCAGTTAGTGTATGGAAAGGCTTGTAACTTGCTTGTTAAATTTGAACATAAAGCACTGTGGGCCTTGAAGAAGCTGAATTTTGAGTGGCAAGATGCAGACAAGTCAAGGATGAATAGTCTAAATAAGTTGGATAAATTCTAACTTTGGGCGTATGAATGATCTGAAATTTATAAGGAAAAGATGAAGTTGTATCTTGATCATAGAATTGAGAAAGAATCTTCAAAAAAGGTGACCAAGTACTGCTCTACAACTCAAGGATTCACTTGTTTCCAGGTATGTTGAAGTCTAGTTGGTTTGGTCCCTTTCATATGCTAAGAGTGTTCTCATATCATGCTTTTAAATTGAATAGGGATGGTGAAGTGCCGGTCAAAGTAAATGGGCAAAGAGTAAAACACTATAAGGAAACACTAAGGAAGTAAATGTGATTTTTGAGATAGACCTAGGTGAGGTCTGAGTAACCAAGGTAATTACGTCGTGCTGCGGCATTAAATTAAGTGTTAATTACGTCCATAGGAGGCAGCCATGAGGCTAGTTTATGAAATCTGAGTATCCAACTTAGCCATGTCGGGCCATAATGTTAAATCAAGTGTTACGTGAGAGGCAACCCATATTTGATACTTATTTGTTTACTGGATAATGTGTCTGTTCAATGTAAAGGGCTAAAGATTGCAGAAAAGATCTAGAAAAGTTAAAGAAGTTAGGTCATGAAAACTCTTCACGAGTTGTATCTGAATGGTAAACTCGCTAGTAAGAATCATAAGGACTTGGGAGATTATTCAAATTCAGGTAAAAGTTTCTATAGTGTTTACAACTCCCAAAATAAGTCGTACCCTCTAGGTACGACTCAACAAATTGAGTCGTATCTACTCTAGAACCTAGGTAATGCTCCAGGTCTATACGACTTAAGGAGATAACCTGTAAGCCAGGGTATAATTCGTAAACATGACTCGTACCCAAGCATACAAGGTCAGGGTTCACGGGTTAACTCGTCCAAGAACATGGATTAAAATAATAACAGCACCTAAAGACGTGTACCCGATACCCAAAATCGAAGGCACCTTTATTGTTGAACAATATTTGAGCTACCAACGTACGAAATTAATCAAAAACATTTTGAATCACACACCAACTTGTTTGTATTTTTCACATTGCACGAACTAGGAATGAATTGGAATAGAGCAAGTTAAAACTCAAGCAACCAAATATCTCACTCATTCAAGTAAGTTTTTGAACTAAATTACTCTATATTTCAAATTGAAATCACAAATGTGAGATATCCTAAACTTTTTTTAGTTGAATTTACATTTATGTGGAAATTTGGACTCCTAGTTCTTAGGTTTAGGTTGAAAGTGGAAATTAGGGGTTGAACTTGTTTGTATGTGTTGAAATGGTGTATTTTTTACTGATTTGGGGATGTAATGCTATACATTGTAGAGGGTTGTTTTAGAATTTAGAATTGAAGCTAACTCTAAAGTTGAAGTTCTATGTTGCAGTGATACGAGACTCTTTATGACTCGTACCCATAAGTAACAAGGTTGTAACGAGACTCATACCTAATGACAACATAGAATTTTAACAAAGTGTAGATTCTGGATTGGATAGGACTTGCTTAAACGAGTCGTATCCAACCCATATAACTCGTACACTGAAGTCATACAGAATTGGGTAGATATTATATCAAAAGTTGTTTCTGATCTGCTTACGACTATTGGTGACAAGTCATACCCTGTCGGTACAACTAGTTAGGAGGACTTGTATGCAAACCAATGAACACAGTCCTACACTATATTTAGTATACGACTCGGTCACATGAGTTGTACCTAGATGATATGACTCTTATCCCCCAGTCATAACTTGTCCAAAACATACACACTGATAGTTATTTTCTTATTATTATTTTCTTTTCCATAGTTAATTACTAATGTATGCTTGTGTTTAGGTACAATGGCTCCCAAAGGTGCATCTTCATCCAAACAAGTAGCCAAAAAGGGAAACAAAAAGGCACAATCTTTAAGTTCTAAGGCTACTAAGTGACCTAGAAGTAGCGGTGACCTGTATGAATACCCAATAAAGGGAAATGCTCACCTAAAAGACAAAAAGACTTCAAAGAAGAAGAAAGTAGAAACCCCGGAGGACACATCTCCATGAGGAATAAGGAGAAAGAACCCGAGTACCTCCTATCCTCACTCACCTCAACCTTCTAAGGTAGAACAAGAAGTTGAATCTAGTTCTAAGGTAGAACGTTTAGAAAATATTATGGAAAAAGTTGACGTGCCTCCAATTATTATGAAACACCATCCACTGGCAGTCACACCTATTTTGATGCACATTGTTGAATAGAGGGGGAACCCTAGAATGCAAGAAACATATAATTCAATAAGCAAACTCAGGACCAAAAAACACAAAAGGAAAATGTACATCAAGAGACGCTTGATTACTACTTGGATAGCATAGTTACTAGGGTTAAAGGAGAAAAATTGACAATACGAGTTTGATTGGATGACTAGAGCGCCCGAATGATACAGTCCTGCACTATTATTGGAGTTTTATGCAACATATAAGTGAAAGCTGCAGAGATAGTATCTACAGGGCCAGTTATGAAAAGGTGGTGACTCTATTACCTCATTATTGATTCAGGTGTTGCGGGTTAACATCTCTCCACATAATATTTTAACGTTTCTATATGGACTAGATTATCAGCTTTTGGTTAACATGGGTGAGACAGAGTATCTCATGGACAAAATGCATAAAATCATGAGAAAGCAGTTGGGATTTGATGACAACATGGTTTATTTCAGGTGGATTACTGATCAGATAGTATCAAATGGGCAAGATGTAGTCTGGGTAGTAGGTGGCCTAAGTGTGACTTCCTAAAAGATACAGAAGCATACCCTTAATTTTGAGTTAAAGCATGATGGACGTTGGCATAATACAGGCTTTGTCCCACCACTGGGGAGAATGTGTTGAGTCAAGTACGAACAACTATGATAGCCATATTCATAGTCAATTATATGTTTGATGTTGGAGAGTTCCTAGCTCAAGAGATGAGAGACCGAGCTGTAGGTGGTGAGAATTTTCTATTGGCATACCCATGTATGATTATGCAAATTTCCATCGCTGAGGGGGTACAGGAACTCTCGAGTATTGATGAGATGATAGAGGCCATGAACACCTCAAAATTTGTTCTGATCAGAGATGCATCTAACCCAATAGCCAGACAAGGAACAGATGTTCTTACAGAGATATCTAGACAGAGAAGTCAGACTGAGATTATTGAGGCTACAGAGACAGGTGGACAGACTGACACCACATCGAATTCTGATGTAGTAGGTATATCTAGTTCCCTACCTATAGTGTAGTCTATACATCAATTCCAAAGAGGTATGACTTCTGTATTTATTATGATTCCACAAGCATGGACTAAGGCCATGATGAGGTTGGGCACATTGAAAGCCAAGGTCCAAAACATGGAGGAAGGTGTAAATCCCTAAGTTTATACACAGTTAGCAAACCATGATAGATGGTTCTGTCTATAGTTAGAAGCATTTGAGACTAGGATAATTCGGTAATTAGTTAATGGCCAAAGCCAAGATATTACGATGGTGAAGGCTGAAATGGCTGAGATAAATGGGATGGTGCATGACCTATATGAAAGAATGATTATCCTAGAGCTCGTAGTCATAACATTTGTGTCCGAGGTCTAGGTTGATAATATTTAGGATATTCCATACCTGATAGTAAAGTCTCAAGAGGTAGAAGAGTCCTGAGATAAAATAAGAGAGACAAAAAGAGAAAAGTGTGAGTAGAAAGATAATACGAAAAAGTCTAAGGCAAATAGCATTCAGACTGAGTAGGACTAATAAGTTAGGGTCCAGGAGATCCATGCTGGAATCGATAGTTCGACATAAGCCACTGAGGTTGTTGAGGAAGGTAATGTTGTTCCCTCAACTATTGATGTAGAGCTAGTCTCGGCAATTGATGGGACTCAAAATGATGATGGTGGGACCAAACTTGAGAGGCCACATACTGATATTGCTTAATCTGGTGCCTTAAGTGTCCATGTATATTCCCATTCCCTTGCATATTATTTTACACATGCACTGGGGATAGTGATAAGATTTATGTTTGGGGTAGGGGTGTACCAAGTCTCCTTGGGTAATTTTCCATGTTTAAAATCCCATGGCCATATTTTAAAAATTTGAAGAACAGGCATGACTTGTTTATATTTTTGTGATGTTTTTAAATTTTTTTTTTTTTTTTTTTTTGTGTACTAGTTATAGTTGAAATAGGAGGAGAATTTGTGCTTGTGGTAGAGAACATTGTTTTGAATAATTATTCTTAAAATAGACTGATTTGAAAAAAATTTATGCTAAAAAATTGATACTCCTCCAAAATTTTTAAGTTAACTATGTGATTGTGTATGTGTAAGACAATTGCGAATATGATAATGGCATTAGGATTAGGAATAGAACAACTAGGGTGAAACTTTGCATAGATGGATAGGTAATTCTTAGCTATGTAAACCTGTGCGAGTGTGTGTGATACTCTATTGAGTTCCTGGTATATCAGAATCTAGAACTTTCCCAATTACTTTTACCTAGGCCTAGGATAGTCGAGTAGGAGATGATCATAGGCCATTTTTGTTATACATCCACTTGAGCCTAAATGTCCAACCAAATGAATGAATCTCTTTAATCCAAATATTTGAGACTTAATCGACCAATTTTTTTGCCGTACCATTTCACCTACCTGTTTCTATAATGAACCTGTATTGGCCCTGGTCCTCCTTAGACACCGTGTACCTCAACTCAGGAAAATTGCCTAAGTTGAGGGTGGCTATTATAGGGGTACTTCAGAAAAATGAGTGTGAAGAATGATATGTGCAAGATAAATGAAAAAGGACAGGTACGGTAAAAAAAAAAAAAATAAAAGAAAAAGAAGAAAAAGTTGCAAGAAACTCCTTTCATGTGGCATTCCATTGGAACTTGGATTCTTTGTGTGTTAGATTTGTTAAAGGTGTAGAAATTTAGGATAAACCTTCAACAAACCATCTATAATAACCTACCAACCCAAGTAAACTACGAATCTTCATAGGCGTTGTAGGTCTTGGTCAATTCTTCACAACTTATATCTTTTAATTATCAACCTTTATTCCTTCAATAGATCCAATATGACCCAAGAATTCAAAACATTTTAACCAAAACTCACTTTTAGAAAACTTAAGATATAACTTATGATCATAAACAATCTGTAACACAGTAAATGACTAGCATGGCACTCCTTTGATCTCGAATAAACCAGAATATCACCTATAAAGAATATCACAAACGCATCTAAGAATGCACTGAACACCCTATTCATCAAATCTGTAAAAGATGTGGGTGTATTAGTTAGCCCAAAGGGCATCAATTGAAACTCGTAATGACCATACTATGTTTGAAAAGTCATCTAGGGTATATCATTCTCTTTGACGCTTACTTAGTGATAACCTAATCGCAAATCAGTCATTGAGAAACACTTGGTGCCTCATAGCTGATAAAATGAATCATCAACTCTTGGAAGGGGATATTTATTCTTAATAGTCACGTTGTTAGTTGTTGGTAGACCATACATATTCTCAATGAGCCATCTTTCTTACGCACAAATAACACTGGTGCACGCCAAGGGGAAATACTAGGCCTTATGAATTATTTCTCTTGCAATTCTTTTAATTGCTCTTTCAACTCTAGTAACTATATTGAGGCCATTCTATACGGAGGAATTGAGATTGGTTGAGTACTTGGAATCACATCAATACCAAACTCTACCTCTCATTCTAGAGGCAAACCTGGAAGATCTTCAGGACATATATCGAGAAATTTATTTACCACTAGAATAGTTTGAAGAGTTGGTCGCTCCACATCTGTATCCTTCACTCTAACTAGATGATATATGCAACCCTTAGAAATCATCCTTTTTGCCTAAAATAAGAAAAAAAAAATTCCACTTGGTGCACTAATATTAACCCTTCATTCAAGGACTGCCTCTCTTGGAAAATAGAAATACACCATCTTGGCTCAGCAATCTACTATGGCATAAAAAAAAGCCAACCAGTTGATACCTATTATAACATCAAAATCTACCATTTCTAACTCAACAAGATCCTCCATTATATCATGACCACAAATAGTTCTTATATAGTTTCGATACACTCTCCTAGCTATGATAGATTTACCAACCAGCGTAGACACTTCAAATGGCTTAACTAGTAATTCTGATGTTCTTTAGAATTTTCCAGCAACCAATGAAGCGGCATATGATAATGTAGAACCCCAATCAATTAATGCATATACATTATGTAAAAAGATGGACAATGTACTGATAACCACATCTGGAGAAGCCTCTACAATTTGTTGATCTACTAGAGCATATGTATGATTCTGAGCTTGACTAGAGCTAGTTGTTCCTTTAGCACCTCTACCACAACCTATAGGTTATACACACTTACCTCAAGATGGCATCAATGATGATGATGCAATAGTTGATCCAGTAGGTCATTCCATACCACCCATTCCTTTTTGTGGGCATTTTCTCATCATATGCCCCGATGTACCACACTAAAATCAAGCATTTGTCCCAAACCTACATGAACCTAAATGAATCTTTCCACATTGTTTAGATGGCTGCCGAAGTGTTAATTGGTTCATACTCCCTTGCTCTTGATACCCCATCATTCACGAACTGTGACGCTAACTTTTGCCCTAAAATATTGCCATTGGACCCTTAAAACCGTGATGGAGCACTAGCTACAGAATAAGAAGATAATAGCCTAGGCGTTCTATTAGAAAACAGAGGGCTAAACTCTCTTTGGGATTCCATAAACTGCCTCATATATTTGGCCCTCTAAGAATACCCTCTTTCCAGTTCTTGTGTTCTTCTTCTTTGCCATTGATCCTTTATTTTTTATGTGAAAGCTTGTATCTTTGCCATATCCATGTCTTTTTCCAAGGAAACAATAGTACAATCTCTAACCAGATATGGATCTAAACTATCCATATATCGATGAACTCTATCATCCATAGTAGCTACTACATTAAGAGCATACCTAGCCAAAGAGTTAAACTGGAGGCTATACTCCCTCATGCCCATATTCCCTTAGCGAAGATTCAGGAAATAGCCTGTACAGGCCTCTCAAATCTCAAATGGAAGGTATTGATAAAATAATTCGTATTTGAAATTTTCCAACTAGCTAAAGGTGCATCGATACCCTTAGATTGTTTCAAGTCTTCATACAAAAATATAGCCTCCAATTTGAATCTATATGTCGCTAGGTCAATTGTCTCTTTACCCGATACATGTATGACATCTAAAGCCATTTGGATTTGATCAATAAAATCTTATGGATCTTTATTAAGATCTGATCCGGTGAATCTGAAAGGATCAAACTTAAGAAAATCCTAGGTCAATAGACTAGATGCCCTATCTGCACCACTAGAACCTGTGGTTGGAATAGCTTGTTCTTGAGCTTGTCCAAAACTATATAAGATACAAATTGTACCATATTACATAGATCTTGCTTAGTAGTATTAATAGGTAGTTCTAAGGATGTTGTTCCTCCCCTCCTTAGCTCTTCCAGAGAATGAGGAGTAGAAGAGGTTTGTGATACAAACTGAGCTTGGGCCTCACTTAGATTAGCTTGTCTTTGTGGGGACATGTTGGTCCATTCTCCGGCAGCCACATCTACTTGCTTACTATATTCTTACACCTTCTTGTATCCAGTATCCTTACTATATTGAGGAAAAAAATAGATTCAATGGTTAAATAAGACTTCACCTACGACTTGGGCTCTATTGCATGATCTAAGATGTGAAGAAAAATAGAAAACCCCTAAATATCCCATAGCCTCCAGTTTATAGATGTAATGCATGACACCCCCATAAGTAAGACTCTATGTAGAAATGACTTTGTAGAATCCCTAGGATGACCTGCTTTGATACAACTTTTGTCATGCTTCAAATCCTATTGGGGTGGACTGCACCCGCACCTGTAAAGGATGGGGAGCAACAACCTATGACCTTGTACATCACATGCATGTAAATATGATAACCAAAGGTTCTGTCAAATATGATACAATGCATCGATGATAAGAACCACATAGGCAAGCACAAAATTTTATATACAAGACTTGGCCGTTGGGGCCTAAACATCTAAGAGACAAGACACTACCATGCTTAATTTTACATTGGTCTAAAAATCCTCTAATAGATACATAGACACTTAGTTAAGGTCGGGACAAACCCTCGCCTTACCCTAAACTACTGTACAATACCAAAATATATATAAAATAGACTCGAAAATCCCCGAATTAAGCTGGAGCTCACCAACAATCACTAGATATCATGTGCTCCTACTAGTGAGGTGTATTATCTAAAGTACCTACGCCTACAAAATAAAATACAGGCCTGGTAGAAGGGATATCAGTACAAAAATATATGCTGAATATGAAAGGCGGAAGGTAACTACACATGATACAATAGCTCAAAAAAAATTAGATACAAGTGTATAAATAGTGCTAGTAGACCACCTTTATATATATTTATGGGATCAGGTACATTATATTCTTTTCTTCATTTTAACCTACATTATATTCTTTTCTTCATTTTACCATACATTATATTCTTTTCTTCATTTTACCCTTCTGAATTAATAATTTTTGTAAGCCATATAATGTAAATGTCCAACTGATCAGTTGAAAACACATAAATTGAGATCAGATCATGTTAGGCTTACGCCCCTGAGCTGCCACCCATATATAAATAGATTGGGTTAGCCCATGCTAGGATTTTTTTCACTAAGATACCACCCATATATAAAGGTATTGGGATCAACCCATGCTAGGCTTATGCCTCTGAGCTGCCACCCATTCAATTAGTATTTGTGTTATATAGTTTATTTAGCCCTTGAGATTGTTTCTTTTATGGTCATAATATTTTCTTACCTTTGAACAATAATCTACCAATAAGAGACATGTCAATAAACACTTAATACCATGACAAAGAGATATGGCACAGATTGTACACAAATGAAATATTTTGAAGCTAGAAATAACATATGCGTCTTATTTGACTTAAAGCAGAACTCTTGAGACTTGCTAGTGAATGTAAAAATACAGACTGGATAATAAGCATGTGGTGAGGTATTTTAACACATTAGGGAGTGGGAGAAAAGTTGTTAACTAGATAGGAGATCATGTGTTTCCACTAGGTATCTTTTACTATGGGAAAGTTTTAGAAGCTTTCTTTGTACAACAAATGTTTGATTTCATGCCAAAGAACATGAGATTAAGTAGCCTTACATACCTAGTTTAATAACTCCGATGACAACTCAATTAACTTCCTGCCTTTAGGATTATTTTTCTACACTAAAGATTATGTTAAAACTATTATTAGTTACTAGCCAACACACTAGGCTATTTAACCTTTCCAAAATAGTTGTTGGACAGTAAGCACTTAATTTATCAATCAAGGGTGTTATATTAACCCCTTTTATCCTCCAATTACATCCACATACCATACAGATTCTTTTTAAGATCCACCAAAATAACTTTGGATTCATTACACCCTCCAAACTGTATACAATTAGAATGATCAACAACATATGCAATAATTATTTCGGTGGTGTACCACAGCACCATTATTCAATATTTTAATATGAACTAGTGACACCTTTCTCCAATATCAACTTGGAATCCCCTAACACATACACCTAAAATAGTCCACAAAACATACCCAAATTTCCTTTTATCGTAGTAATCAAATACTAAACTCATCATCCCTTGAGTTCCTCAATAAAAAAACATCCACAATTATTTACCTAAACACATACATAAAAAGGAAAAAATGGAGAAGTCGCATTGCCTTAATTTTCTGTAGCTTATCCTTTTAACTTTAACTCTTCAAGAACTTGAACTTTTCTTCACACATTAAACCAAAGAAGCAAACAGAAGTCTCTTAATAAACACGAAAAGTGCGCAGGCAGTTTGTTCTATATTTTGCCATGTATTTATAATTTAGCACTTACAACATATTTTCCTAATCTTCTATGAGATAATTAAGCTAAACCTTAAGTGTTTCCACATACCTTGGCTTGTAAAGATGAGGGTTTCTTCAAGAACCCTAGAAGGGATTTTTAGGGCTGATGTTTAATCCTTGATAGAAAAGGGAGAAAGTTGCAATTAAAAGGGTGGATATTATGTTTAAAATGATTAAAAAGACCATATTTATTGGTTTATATTGATTCCTCTAGAACCTCCCTTATTGAGCTCAATTTCACCCACAAATTAGTACAAGTACGTGATGCACCTACCTAAGGGTTTCAGATGCTCAAAATTTCAAAGTAGCTGATAGACATACTTGCATAATTCTTAGTTGGGCTTAATTAACTTAGTCCTTGGAAGATTTAAGTACTAGTCCTTTTCTTTATTTCCTTCCTCTTTTACTTAATTTGGGTCCAAATAAGTATATTAATAAAGGGCCAAATCTGATCCATGGAGTTGGTCCATAAACTTAGCTAATGCAACTCAAGTAGGTAACCCACCTACTAGTTTAATTAAGTCAAGAAAGCACCTCAACAAATTACTCCATTTCCAGTTCTTAATCCCTTTAATCCAACTTAAAACTTGTTTATACTTGGTCACTTTAAACTTTAGATTTAAATATTGCCTTACTATTCCAAGTTAAATAGATGTTTTGATGTTAACTTGGTCGCGTTGCGCTAAAACGTATAGGAAGTATCTAGATTTCCATCTACACCACCAATACTCATATAACAAATCTTGTTCATTACCTATACCACATGGCTATACAAGGTTCCATATAAATAGAACATGTATATGCTAAATACGGGGTGTTACATAATACAACCATCAAAGTCTATAAACCACAACTATAACCACATATTTTCTAAGGATAAAGTACAAACATAATGTCCAACTAGAATCATAACATAACCCCTAATCCTAATAACATCTAACATATATCATTAAGCCCTAAAACTCGAGAAATTAGGGTAATCAAGGGCATCACATCAGTCTAAGGATATAATTAGGGAAATGCCACCCTAATCACTTAGTAGTTTGCTAAGTATTATGCTAAAGTATTCCTTATAAAATTCTATGATTTATCAAGCCCATCATAAAATATAATAGGATTCTACGCCTTAAGAGGCATTCTGGGCTAAGGTTTGGGTCTTTATATTCTAAATTTCCTAAAGAGCTTAAGTCATGCTTTACTAGTCATAAAAATATCCTATCATCCCTACCTAGAATGCAATCTATATTATACATAATCTTATAGAGAAAAATAAATTGAAGCATACCTCAATGTCGTACTGCATTCTCGAACCAATGATAAATCACTCATCTTTGCTGTAAGATCATAACATCGAACTATCAAAATAACCATCTATGCATTAATAGGAGTAAAAAATGGTACCATATTGCTATATAAAACATTTGGCCAAAAATTAGGTTAAAATGGGCCTATAAGGCCTGCTAGTGAAATCCCAAAATTGAATCCAATACGAGGTCCCCCAAACGACAAGGAATATGTTCTCAAAAGTTGAGAACAAATGGAGCACAAATAATCCCCCAAATCCTAAAGAATCTAGACCTAAAACTAAGAATTAAATAGATTTTTGGGATGAATTAACACAACAATAAAAGGGGGAAATGTCAAAGAATGATGATTTTACTTACCTAAGCTTATTGCGATGGAATACCAATAATTTCCAAGGTCCAAGGTCATCTCATAATGGAAAAAACAGTTGAAAAATAAACAAAAATTAGGAAACAAGGGGTTATATACTTCCAGGGTAATGCCCTTCACAAACACGAGGCTCAAGCGTCACAAATGGGAACACCACTAAAATTTTACTTTACAAATATGGGAAAGGTTCTACAAATTCCAAGGAGAATGAGTTTGGTATCCAGATCACAACACTGATGGTTGTAAAAGCAAAGAAAGAGAAGAGGCTAGGTTGGTCAACCCTTTATCGTAAATACGAGTAAATCTTGCAAATGCGACGATAAAAATCTCAAACTTTCATGTAGGTGGCCTATCCTTCATGAACACAAATGGGAAATAGGACTCTGCACTAGATATTGCAAAAATAAAAAAAGTTAAGTCCTACCAAACATCAATTGGATGCTTGAGATTTATTTGGAACACTGTGCGCACAATGAACAATGCTACTACACTAATTCAACATTCTAGACTCAATCCATCAAACTTTCATTTGACATTATTTTTATTAAATTTGGGTTCCATGATATGTCATGGAAACAAGACCCTTTTGATTCTTAAAACCATGGAACTGTGCTTGAACATAGGTCATTTTAGTAGATATGATCTGCTTTTGTGGTTAGTTCAAGTAAAATAGGTCTAGCATAGTGCTGGAAGAAACTAGAATAAAAATCCCTAAAAAGACCAAAGTTACAAAAGGTATGAGTCTCCTCACGAGTATTCAACACATCATACGACTCAGAGGATGAATTGAAGCATAACAAAAACCAAGGCTAAGAACAAAACCTAAGTATTAAGAAGATACGACTGAGCATCTGAGTCATAAGCTGTGGGTACCATTCATACTAGGAAATCAAACAAAGAGTAGAACCCAAGGAAGCAGATCATAATTGAAGTGTTAGAAGAATATGAGTCGGAAGTCTTAGTACGACTAGTATAATCAAATAGTAAGTAGACCAGTGTCCGAGCTTAGAAAGACAGAAGTCCTAGGTTGATACCAGTGAAGGCCATAAGTTGTATGGCAAAGGTATGAATCATTAACAGAAGCCGTAAGAAGAACTAAAAGTTTAATCCTTGAAGATCGTACACTGAAGTTGATACGGGAGGCCTAGTATGACTCGTAAGAAGACTATGCGAGTGGAAGAGCTAGTCGTACCTTATACTGACATAACTTTACCTTTTCCATTTTTACTAGGATATTTGAGTATTTTTTTTATACTATAAATACCGCATGGTTTATCTTTTATTACGTTACATTATTTAACATCTTTTGTGTTCCAATCTACTCTATTACATACTTTTGCATTATTCTTAAGATTTTGGGTTTTTATTCAATTGAAGACTTCAGATTTTATTCATCTTATTTTGTGTAATTAATTACATGTATTCTTCATTGATAATCATGGATTCTTGTATGAACATGAGTGGATAACTTCCCTAATTAGGGTTGTGGGAACCCTGGAGGATTAACCATGAAAGGGATGTGGGAGATCTATCCATCCTAAGGTAGTTGTATGTATTTTAATCTTCTTCAGAATTATTGATCTTAGAGCTACTACAGAAGCTTGGGTATAGCCTGTCTTCGTAAACGTCATCACAGGGGAGTTTGTGATTGGGAAAAGAGGATTAAGATAATAATTTTAGATTCACTTCCATCTCATCTAATCAACTCAAGACTCAAAAGGTGAGAGTTGAAATAAAATCATAAACAAGGAGCAATAAGAAAATGCCCTGAGACTCACAATGTAAGGGGTGAGATTTATCAACACATTCATAAGAATATTGATAATACATAGCTTGTCGACTTTACATGCAAAATAGTAGAATAGGTAGGTTTAACACAAGAAACTTATAGAGTTAAGAAGCCAGGAGGAACACTGTCCTAGTGTTTGTCTCCTATTATTTACATCTCAAGCATTTAAGATTTGGTACTAATAATTCCAAATTCCGCCCCATTTACTTTTCGCACTGCTCGTGAATTACATCAAGTTAAGAAATTGTTCAATGTTTTCCACCAACTTAGTTGGGTTACTATATTTGGCATTGATTGCAGCATACTTTTTTAGGAGCTTAGTTTTGGGCGACATCAAATTTTTGCACCATTGTCGGGGAATACGGTTTGAGTAGTTAATTAAGTTGGTGAAATTTATTATTTTTATTTTCTATGTTTGATTTGGCATATGTTAGTTCATGTCAAACACTAGGATAAGAGGCAATCCCTTACTCGCTTTTTATCCAGAGCCAGAGAAAATTCTTCAAACACTAAAATGAATGTCAAGACAAATTTTTGATAGAGTTCAAGATCCTTCACCTGTTGATCCTAACGCAGCACTCCTACGTGCACCAATTGATCCATAAAATATTTTAGATTTTTAAATTCAACAACTAATAGTTGTTGTAGAAGAAGAGAGAAGAGCAGCCGAAGAGGCCGATTAGCTGAAGAGGCTGGGTTAGCCCAGCAAGGAGCACTAGCCAGTCCTAGGAAAGTAGCTGAGCATCAAGAAAGAGTTTAGAGAGGTAGAGCTCTATTGATTCTTACATATCAACACTTACACCCATATGATGATGAAGAAGAAGATATAGGTTATGTTGAACCTGCTGAGACATGAGCCATCATTTCTCCTACTTTACCCCCTAATGTGAACTTTGATATTACAAAAGCTATGATTCAATTATTGAACTTGAAGGGTGTATTTTTAGGATCAGATTTTGATAATATAAATATGCATATTGCTAATTTTACTGGGATTTGCACCTCCTATACTATTTTGGGCATCGATTAAGAAGATTTGAGATTAATGTTGTTCCCATTTTCATTGATAGGTGAAGCATCACTATGGTTAGGGGAACTTTTAAGAGGCTCAATCACTACTTGGCATAAGTTGTTTAAACAGTATCTTAATAGAATTTTCCCTCCTACATAGATGTTGATGTTGGAATATGAGATTTATAATTTCAGATAGTTATCTGCAGAATCCTTACATGCGACATAATTTAGATTAAAGAAGAAGCTAAGCATGGTACTTAATTATAGAATCATAGGATCAAATTTGTTTGAAATCTTTTACAGATCACTGAATGTCAGTTTTAGGGTAATGGCAGATACAATTTCAGCAGGTACATCTATATGTCTTCATTGGGGTACTGTACAAGATATGCTTGATGATATTTGGTGACTAAAAGATGTTGGAATACTAGAGATACTAAGCATGGTGCTGGTATATATGCTATTGGAGTAGATAATGCTTATACAGCTAGTCGTGATATGCTGGTACAAGAGAATGCACAACTTTAGACATATATTGGGCTACTTACAAAAAAAATCAACAATGAATGTTGAGAAAGTGAATGTAGTCATGACACCGTTCTTCTTCTAGAACTTTTGAGATTGAATTTGAAGAGGAAGCAAAGTATATTAATTGTAGGCTGGCGAATTTCTGAGCCTAAGGTCAAGGGAATCAAGGTTGGAACTATTATGATGATAGATACAGAGATTAAAGTAGAGAGAGATAGTGATTGGCGGTGTAAAGGTGACTATAACAAGAAGAGTGACAAATATATTCCACCGGGTGGTCGTGATTCTGAGTCTAGAATGGAGGCAATGCTGTTGAAACTAGCCAAAGGGCATGAAAGTCAATAGAACTGTCTTATGGAGATTAAGGCAGACCTGTCAGCGCTGAATCAGAAAATAGAGTCACATGCCACTACAATCAAACAACTAGTGCATCAGTATGGCCAGATGTCAGTTACATTATATCAAAGATAACCTGACAATATTCCTAGTAACATGATTGCAAATCCTAAGAATGATGGTCATTACTATGCAATCACCACTCAAATAGGTAAAACCACTAGTGATCCGCCTGTACCTTCTATTGATGAGTAAAAGAATGGTGATAATCCATCTTATGTAGAGAGTAGTAGCAAGCAAGATAACAGTAAAGGTAAGGCTGAGGATCTTATTTTAAAGCCCATTCTGTGACCTCTCCCTGTGTTCCTCAAAGGTTGAAAAAAGAATTAAGATAAGGGTAAGTAACAAAATTTTTATCTATGTCAAAGGAACTATCAACCAACATCCCACTTGTAGAGGCATTGGATAAAATGCCAGGATATGTAAAATTTACGAAGGATCTAATAACCAGGAAGAGGTCAGTCAGTTATGAGCCAGCTGACGATATTCATCAATGAAATACTGTGGCAACTAGATCTTTGGTAAAGAATAAGGAGGATCCCAGTGCTTTCACTATACCTTCCTCCATTGGATCTTTCGAATTCACTCGCTTTCTTTATAATTTGGGGGCTAGTATCAACCGTATACCATTGCAGTATTTAAGTAGTTAGGGTTGGGTATCCCACACCAACTACCATAAGACTAGTGATAGCAAATGGGATGGTGAAAAAGCCATTTGGTATCTTATATGATGTATTAGTGAAGGTGGATTCTTTCATCTTTCCTGCTAATTTTGTGATCTTAGACTGTGAAGTGGACTTTTAAGTCCCAATTATCAAAGGAACATCATTCTTGGCTACAGGAAGGATGTTGATTTATTTGGAACTAAGACATCTAATGTTGAGACTCAATGATGAACAGGTTATATTTAATGTATGCAAATGCATAAAACATCCTGATGAGTTAAGAGTAGTATTTGTGACTGATGTGTATGATTATGAAATGGATAATTCGATGATGTTGTTTCTGTTACTCTTTGTAATGATGGTTCTGATGCTATTGTTCTAATTAAAGAGAGGTTGGGTGTTGAAGCGCTTGCAATAGTGATCATGGACTTTGACAGTGATGGCATAAAAGAGTATGATGAGATTGTATGTGCACTTTATGGGAATAGTTCTTACATTTATGCACCAAAGAATCTTGATTTTGACTTGAAGAATAAACTACTCCACTTGCTCGTCCATCCATTGAACAACCACCGGTCTTAGAGTTGAAAGCCCTCCCTTCTCTTTTGTGATAGGTATTTTCGGGGGCCAACAATACTTAATCGGTAATTATTGTAGCTGCTTCATTGACTCGGGAGTGGAAGCATTGTTATCAGTATTACAGAGATTCAAGAGGGACATAAGTTGGTCCAGTACATATATTGTAGGTACACTTCCTAGTATTTGTACTTATAAAATTAAACTTGAGCTGGATTATATTCCAAGTATAGAGCATCAATGTGAACTGAATCCTTCTATGAAGAAGGTGGTGAAGAAAGAGATAATCAAGTGGTTGGATGTTGGTGTAGTGTATCACATCACTGCTAGTAAGAGGGTTAGTCTAATATAATGTGTTCCAAAGAAAGAGGGTATTATTGTTGTGACTAATGAAAAGAACGAGCCAGTGCCAATGAGGCCAGTCACAGGATGGAGGGTATGTATAGATTACAGAAAATTAAATGCATGGACTCAGAAGAACTATTTTACCATCCTTTTCATGGACTAGATGTGACACGACTTGCCCTGGGGCCTTTTGGTAATGAGCATCCCAAGTTCGACTTGGATCGAAGACCACCTCTATTTCCCAACCTAACCTCCAGCCACCTACCCTGAATTGGCTTAATTTTGAGCGTAAAATATAATAGTGTAACAGCTCATACAAAGACCCTGGGAATAGATCACAACTGTAACCAACCCAACCGAGCCAACCATCCCATAACCTCAATCCAAACATACCAAACCATACTAAACAAGACCATAAACTAGGCCATAACTAATGAGATTCTAAAACATAGTATAATTAATACCAAAATGAAAAAGGATGGAACAACCAACAATACCGTCCAATGATGTTAGTCCACCAGCTTATTCCAATGCCAAGACTGACACCAATACCGATCATGCCCATTTGAACCTATAGAAGTACCATAAATACTCTATCCAAAAGAGTAATGAAATCTGGTTCATACATGCCCCCAACCATAGCCAAAACCAATATCAAAAATAAAACCAAAATGCTTAGAAATATCCATAATATAAAATGGAGCCTTCCTATAGGATGGAAGACTTCTAATTTAGTCCAAATGCTGATCCTGAGTCAATCACTATGTAGGAGGAGTAGAATGGCTATTTCCTACATGGGTATATAGATCCCAGTAGACGGGGTTAACCAGGGACTACTAGCATGATCTTAGGACAAGGATAAAATAATGTCATATATATATATATAAAACTATGTCAGGAAAAATGGACCGAGATTAGCATGCCTTTAAAATCGTTACTTAGGTTGTGTAGCTTTACCGTCGTTAACTACCCACGGGCTGTATGGGTTTAGCACTCTCTATTGAAAGGTCCTCAATGAGTGTAGCCAAATGACCATGGAAGTATCCCATGGGATGACTAGTACATCCTCAAAAAAAGGAGGACATTATGTACACGGTCACCAAGACAACCTAATATCGAAAAATATGAGTTTCAAGTTCTGATCCCCTCGAGACCTCTACTTTCCACGGCTTAGCTACATCTCTCAACATTATTGCCTAATTAAAACCAATTTCCTAATAACCAAACAAATATCCATTATTAACCAAGGTCATTGATATTGGTATCGTCATACCAAACCATACTTGCAAGTATCATCCATAGCCAACCTATATAGGTTTAAATGGACTTTCAAGGGCGCTTTTATTTACCATATTAAACCACTTGGGTGACTTCCATGTTCCCCACAACCATAACCAATTAGCCTTTAGGTTTTACAAACCATTTAAATCATGCATAATTTCTTTACCAAATTTAAAACAAGCAAGAGTTCCATTAAAAGAAGTCAATGAAATGAACATATCTTTATAAGCATTTTGTCAAACACATTGGGGGCATAATACAACAAAAACCATTTCCAATTACTAATAAACCATTCCCATTTTATCCAATTATCCAAACCACCATTAATGCATATCAAAGCATTATTAAAACCATGGGAAACCATAACAAACCATTTAACATCAAAGCCCCCAAATCATATTTGAATACCAAAACCATGTAATTGTAAAACCATGAAAACATTCATGTAAACCATGACTTTAAGTACAATTAACAATGAAGGAAGAGAAACATGCCTTAAACTAAGTTGATAAAGGAAGAAAATCGCCAACACAAGCCCCAAATTGATCCCTTACTTGAAACCCTAGCTCATTTTTCCCAATAGCCCTTGAGTGAATTATGAAGTGTTTAGGAAGAGCTTCTAAGGGTTAATGAATAGAATAATAGGGTAAATAACATTCCAAGTAGGTTAGAAGTCATAGGGCCTTATTAGGATAAGTAGGGAAATGTCAAGAATACCCCCACTTAAGTTGCACAAAAATCCCATCACAGGGATATAACTATACCTCATGAGTCGTACCCTCCCAATGCGATCTATATCTACCACTCGTACCCTGAATCTCCACCCTTAGACCAAATAATGTCAAGTATACGACTCACCCAACCCAGTCTTAACCATAATATATGATCTGTACCCTCCATCCATACCCCTAGAAGATTTATACCTAGGGGAGATTTAGACACTATCCACAATACGAGTTCCTGATACAATTTGTACCCTGGCTTATGGCTCATGGTGAGCCACTTGTACTCAGATCCAACCTAAGTAACCAATTCTAAGATTAAGTTAAGGATCCGAATAATTTGTAACTACCAATTAAACTTGTACCCCTAGGTCGTATCCATTCTTGTAACCAAAATCCATCCCACGAACCAACATTGGTCAGTATACAACTGGACTATACCATTTGTTCCCTAACAAATAGATCATACCTATGAGACATATTGGGTCCAGAGATCAGAATTCTAGAAAATTTACTAAGATCAAGATATTGGGGTATTTCAGCCTCCCACAATAGAAACATTAATCCCCAAATGACAGACAAGGTAGGGATAACCACACGCTAGAGTCAATCGCATTATGTTATCAAACATATTCCCAATCATTAACAAAGTTTAAAAACAAAGAGGCAAAGATGTAAATCTTTCCTTTAAAAAACTCTAGAAATAAAGATATGTTAAAGACATATACATTCTGCACAAATCCCAAATGAAGAAAATAGATATGGATACTTGGACTTTATTTCCTCCTCTGTTTCCCAAGTAGCTTCTTCCACCTTATGGTTCCACTAAAGAACATTAACTGAGTCATATCCTTGGTCTGCAACCAACCAACCTGCCGATCCAAGATCTGAATTAGGACTTTTTTTTAAAATAGAGAGTCTGAGATACCTAACCCCTCCAAAGTCATAATCAAAGAAAGATCACTAATGCACTTCCTTAACATTGAGACATGAAATAACGAATGAACAAAATTAATGTTAGAAGATAAATACAGCTCATAAGAACCATTACCAACTTATCACAAAATCTCATAAGGACAAACATACTAGGGAATGATCTTTCCCTTCTTGCCAAACCGCACTACTTCCTTCATGGGAGATACCTTGAGGAAAACCTTATCTCCCACCTCAAACTCCAAATCTCTACGATTAACATTTGTATAGGACTTTTGGCGACTTTGGGCGGCCTTAAGTAAATCCTGAATCACCTTCACCTTCTCCATATCCTGGTAGAAAAATTCAGGACCAAATATGTCTGCCTCACCAAGCTCAAACTAACTAATAGGAGATCTACACCTCTTACCATACAATGCCTTGAAAGGGACCTACCAATATAAAAATAATAGTTATTGTTGTAAGCAAATTTCACCAAATGTAGATGCTCAACCCAATTACCACCATAATCGATCACATAGGCCTAAAGCATATCCTCCAATGTCTGAATAGTTCTCTCTGCTTCTCCATTTGTCTACAGATAAAAAGTAGTACTCAAACTCACCTTCGTCCCTAATCCTCTTTGAAAAGATCACCAGAAGTAAGATCTAAACTATGTTCCATAATCAAAAGTAATCAAAAAAATCACCCTATGGATCTTCACAATCTCCTAAAGATACAACTTTGCATAATCCTCTGTTGAGAAGGTAGTCCACACTAGCAAAAAAGTATGCAAACTTAGTCATCCTATCCATGATGACCCAAATTGAATCATATTGACTCCGAGATCGACGAAGACCGGTAGAGGAAGACCGGTAATGAAATCCATATTGATCACTTCCTACTTACATTCGAGAAAATCAATTTCTTGATAAAACCATCCTGGCCTCATGTGCTCGACCTTAACCTATTGACACAACATGAACTTGGCCACAAAATCTGCCATATCCATCGTCATGCCATTCTACTAATAGATCTCCTTGAGATCATGATACATCTTAGTCGAGCTGGGATGAACAAGATAGCACGACTCATGCGCCTCAGCCAAAATCCTTTGTGGTAACCCATCGACATCAGGAACACACAAACTCCCTTGGGACTATAAAGTACCATCAACATTGATCTCAAACAACACTACTTTTTCCCACCAACATCACTCTTGATTTTCATCAAGCTAGGATCCAACACTTGTTTTTCCTTAATCTCCACATGAACAGATGATCGAACAACTTCTTGCACCAGCACACCACCATCCTTGGAGTCCAAGAGGAAAACTCTAAAATTATCCAAACGGTGAATTTCCTTCACCAATTCCCTCTTTCCTTCCTCTACATAAGCCAAACTCCCCATGGATAACCTATTAAGAACATCAGCAACCATATTAGCCTTACCTGGGTGATACTGAAGACTCATATTATAATACTTGAGAAGATCAAGCCATCTCCTCTGGCTAAGATTAAGCTCTTTCT
Source organism: Capsicum annuum (assembly GCF_002878395.1). Taxonomy (NCBI): domain Eukaryota; kingdom Viridiplantae; phylum Streptophyta; class Magnoliopsida; order Solanales; family Solanaceae; genus Capsicum; species Capsicum annuum. The sequence goes on along the minus strand of NC_061115.1, from coordinate 169,319,749 downwards.
AAGTGAACACATACTGTTGACTCTTATGATTAGAAAAGATATCTATGTATAGACCATACAATTCAAAGAAAACACGAATGCCAATAGTTCTAAATTATGAGTAAAATAATTCCTCTTATATACCTTTAACTGCCTGGAAGCATAGGCAATCACCTTTCCATGTTGCATCAACACACAACCAAGCCCTACCCAAGATGCATCACAACAAACCACAAACCCATCATTGCCTTCCGGCAAAGTCTGAATTAGAGCCGAAGTTAACATATCCTTTAACTTCTCAAAACTACCTTCACAAGTATCTAAACAAGAAAACTTGACCTTCTTTTGAGTTAACTTAGTCAAAAGAGTACCCATTTATGAAAAGCTTTCAACAAACTACCTGTAATACACGGTTAAACCCAAGAAGCTTCAAATATTGGATGGAGTCATAGGTGTAGGCCACCTCATCACCATAACAACTTTTTATAGATCCACCATGATCCTTTTACTAGAAATAACAAGACACAAGAAAGTTAGCGTGTTCAACCACAAATCATACTTAGAGAACTTGGCAAATAACTTTTATTCCTTAAAGGTCTACATGAACACATGGAGATGATTAGCATGATCCACCTCACTTTTTGAATAAACCAAAATGTCATCAATAAACAGAATTAAAAAGAGATCCAAATACTGATAAAAACTCTGTGCATCATATCCATAAATGTAGCTAGAGCATTAGTCAACCCAAATGACATCACCAAAAACTCAAAGTGCCCATCCCGAGTACGAAAAGTCATCTTAGGGATATCCACCTCCCTAATCTTTAACTAATGGTACCTAGACCAAAGATCTATCTTAGAAAAGAACTTAGCAGCTTATAATTGGTCAACCATATCATTTATGCTTGGAAAAGGATACTTGTTCTTGATTGTCACCTTATTCAGCTGGCTATAGTCAATGCACATCTTAAGGGAACCATCCTTCTTGCTCACGTACAACACTAGTGTACCCCAAGGAGATACACTAGGATGAATAACCCTTTATCCATAAGATCATTAAGTTGATCCTTAAGTTCTCTCAACTCAGTCAGAGCCATTCTATACGAAAGAATAGATATTGGATGAGTACACAGAATTACATCAATACCAAACTCTATTTCCCTATCTAAAGAAACACCAGGAAGATCATCCAGGAAGACCCCTAGAAACTCATTAACTACAGGCACTAACTAAAAAGAAGGACCTTTCGAGTTAGAATCTTTAACCTGGACCAAGTTATAAAAACAACCTTTAGAGATCAACCTCTAATGTCTAAGATAAGAAATAAATCTCCCCTAGGAGCTAGAGAAACACTCTCTTATTGTATAATTGGCTCACCAAGGAATCTAAAGATAACCCTACAGGCACGACAATCCAAAGATATATAACAACAGTGTAACTATTCCATACCTAGAATAATATTAAAATCCACCATATCAAACTCAAACAGATACACTAAGGTCTACCTGCCACCAACAGATACCACATACCCCCTATAGACTCTCTTAGAAACGATTGACTCACCTACTTGGGTAGAAATATAAAAATGATCATAAATAACTTTTCGATTGAAACCAAAAGATATAGCCATATAAAGTGTCACGTAGGAGAGAGTAGACCCCAGATCAAGCAAACAATATATGTCACAAGAGAAAAGAAATAACATACTAGTACTAACATCAGGTGATGCCTCAGATTCCTTTAGGCATGCCAAAGTATACAACCTATTCTGACCAACACTAGAAATAGGAGCAGTAATAGAAGGTGATACCACACCACCAGGTGTATGAGCAGAAGATGAAGCTTTAAGAATCTTATTCACTCCTATAGCAACCTTATTAATTAGAAAATCCCTGAGCCGATGGCCTGTCTTGCCACACTTGAAGCATTTGTCCTTTTCTTCATTGTAATAGCCTTGATGAGGATCACCACTGAATCGGTAAAGAGGGCATGCAGAAATTAACTGACCTCCGCTTGCTTGAGAATTGGCATTCTGCGCTCAAAAAATATCACCACCATGATGATGCCTATCGCCTGATTGATAAGGAGCACTAGTAGAAGAGTAGGAACCAGAACTCCCATACTTCTTCTTCTACCATTTGTAACTATCTCAACCACCCTAAAAGTACGCACCTTCCTACCTATCCCTAAACTCCACCTGCTTTCTCTTTTCATCCTCTACCTACTAAATATGAACAGTTAACCTAGAGATGTCTATATCCTTAATTAGCAAGTTAGTCTTGTTCTCTAAAATTAGATCGTGATTTAGCCAAGAAGCAAACTTCCTCATTCTAGCCCACACATCAGCCAATAAATGAAGAGCATACCTTGATAATTTATGAAAATTCAAGGCATATTCCCTGACAAATATCCTCCCCTACTTAAGGAAAATAATGCTTGAGGTTCACAAACTCCATCATTATTTTTCTCAACTCCTGGGAAAGAAATCATCCAGAAAAGCACCAGAGAAGGTATCCCATAAAGATAAATCCTCCATATCTCCTCTATACCTATCCTACTCTTCATACCACTGATAATAAACCTCTTTGTGGTAATAAGCTATAAAGTTTATCCCCCCCCAACCAATATTGGTAGCCTATATCACCCAAAATATTTTCTCTATCTCATCCAATAAACCTTGTGGATCCTCCTCCAAATTTACTCTAGAAAAATTGGGAGGACCCATCTTCATAAATTGGACGACCCTTGTGGCCTCAGAAGACAAAGAACTAGACACATCCCTCTCAGCCTAAGTAGCAACCAATTTTGCAATAGCATGAATAGACTGATGGAATTTTGTGTTAGTCACCTTACCTTGAGAAGGACTAGTAACAACTGGTGGAACTCCAGAATTATCAAAGATAAGACCATGAGATAGAAGATGAACCCTAAAAGTAGGATGCACCCTTTCAGCATTACCCTCAGATAGGATAGTGGAATTTCCTTGTGTTTCATATTTACAAGCCATGATCTGAAAGACGAATAAATAAGAATTAGAGATAATTCTAGGACAGAGAATTCATGCTTGAAGATATAATACCAAGAGAGTGAAACATTCCTAAATGCCTTAGAGCCCCTCCATTACGAATGTGGCGTGCTACATACCCCTAAAAGAAAGTCTACTTCATATGATTTTGTGGACACTTAATTGACCATAAACCTAGGCTCTGATACCAACTTGACATAACCCACCTAGGGGCCTTACCGTAATGGGCATCCCATGTCCAAAAAGGATTAGAGACCACTCTGTTACCCAACCCAACCTCCAGCTGCCTACCTTAAGTTGGTTGAATTTTGAGGATGAAAAATAATAGTGTAATAGCTCACACAAAGACCCTGGGATAGATAACAACTATGACCAACCCAACCGAGTCCAACCATACCATAACCATAATCCAACCATACAAACCATACCAAAAAAGGCCATATACTAGGCCATAACCAAAGACATTCCAAAATATAATATAATTAATCCCATGATGAAATGGGATGGAACAAACGATAATACCATCCAATAATGTCAACCCAGCAACTTATTCCAATGACAAGGATGAGACCAATACTGATCTCACCCATTCTAACCTATAGAAGTACCAATAAGTCTCTATCCAAAAGAGCAATGAAAACTAGTTGGAATATGCCCCCAGCCATAGCCGGATCCAATATCAAAAATAAAACTAAACTGTCTAGAAATATCCATAACATGAAATAAAGACTTTCGAAAGGATAGGAGATCACCATATTAGTCCAAATAGTGATCCCAAGCAAATCACTATGTAGGAAGAGTAGAAAGGTCGATTCCTACATTAAGTGAGTATACAGCCACCAGTAGATGGGGTTAGCGAGTGACCGCTATCATGATCTCAAGACAAGGATAAAATAATGTCATTTATAAAAATAAGTAAAATCATCCATATGCGCACAACCAAACATATATATATCTATGATGGGAAAAAGGGGTCGGGTTTAGCATGCTTTTAAAACCTTTGTCATAGTTGTGTAGCTTTATCATCACCCACGAGATATATGGGTTCATCTTCCCCACTGAAAGGGCCCAATGATTGTAGCTGCATCACCAGGGAAGTATCCCATGGGATAAATAGTACATCCCCAAAATAAAGTGATACATAATGCACACAATCACAAAAACCAACCTCATATCCACCAATATTAGTTTCCAGTTTTTGTTCCCCCCAGGACCTTCACTTTCCATGGCTTAGCTATACCTTCTGTCATTATTTCCCAATTAAAACCAATTTCCAAATAACCAAACGATAATGTATTTATTAACCAACGCCATTAATAATCGTATCGTAATGCCAACCCTTACTTGCAAGTATAATCCAGAGCCAACCATTTATATGTTTAAAGAAACTTTCAAGTTTCCTTCCATTTACCATATTAAATCACTTGGGAGACTTCTACATTCCCCATAAGCATAACCAATTAAACTTTAGCCTTTTCAAACCATTTAAACCTTGCAGAACCTTTACCAAATTTAAAACATGCAAGAGTTTCATTAAAAGAAGTCAATGTAATGAACATATCTTTATAAGCATATTGTCAAATAAATTAGGGGTATAATATAACTAAAACTAATTCCAATTACTAATAAACCATTTCCATTCAAAATAATTATCTAAAACCACCATTAATGCATATAAAACCATAATTAAAACCTTAGAAAACCATAACCAACCATTTAACATCAAAACCCCCAAATTATATTTGAAAGCAAATCCATATAATAGTAAAACCATGAAAACATTCCTATAAACCATGACTTTAAGTAAAATTAACAATGATGGAAAAGAAATATGCATTAAACCAAGATGATAACAGTAAGAAATCACCAAGACAAGCCACAAATTGATCCCTTAGTTGAAACCTAAATTCCCCTTGCCCAATAGCTCTTGAGAGAATTATGGTGTGTAAAGAAAGAGTTTCTAAGTGTGAATGAATATAATGATAGGGTAAATAACCTTCCAAGTAGTTTAGAAGTCATGGGGATTAATTTAGGATAAGTAGGGAAATTTCCAAAATACCCCCACTTAAGTTGCACAAAAATCCTGTCACAGGGATATGAGTGGCCCTCTCGAGTCATAACCTTTTAATACGATCGGTATCCACCACTCGTACCCTGAACCTCTACCCTTAGAAGAAATAATTTCCAGTATATGACTCATCCAACCATGTCTTAACCATAACACATGATCAGAACCTTTCACCCATACCCCTAGCAGATTATACCCATGGAGATTTAGATACTATCCACCATAGGAGTCCCTGGTATAATTTATACCCTGGTTTATGGCTCATGGTGAGCCAATTGTTCTTAAATCAAACTAAGAAACTAAGTTTTACATTAAGTTAAGAAACTAAATGATCCATAACTACAAATACAACTCGTTCCCCTAAGTTGTATCCATTCCAGCAATTGAAATCTATTCTACCAACCAACACTGGTTAGTATATGATCGGACCATACCATCCATACACCAACATATGTCTCATACCCATGAGTCATATTAGGTCCAGAGATCAGAATTCTATAAAATTTTTGAAGGTCTAAAAATTAGGTTGTTTCAAGATGTTAGACATCTTAGTGGGAAGAGGATGATACTATTTTATTAAAGGGTATTCAGGTTATAACCAAATCACTTATGAACCTAAAGACCTAGAGAAGACCAATTTTACATGTCCTTATAGGACCTTTGTATTTAGATGTATGCCATTGGGTTATGTAACACTCTATCCATATTTTAGAGTTGTATGATGTCAATCTTCTCTGACATAGTAGAAGACACCATTGAAGTGTTTATAGATGACTTTTCAGTCATTGGTGATTCTTTTGATAACCACTTAGTTTACTTAGTGAATGCTCTTAAAAGGTTTAAAGAATGCAACTTTGTACTTAATTGGGAAATATGCCATTTTATGGTCAAAGAAGGTGTAGTGCTTGGGCACAAAATTTTATAAAAGGGGTATTGAGGTAGATAGAGAAAAGATTGAAGTGATTGAGAAATTTCCTCCACCAATTTCTATGAAGGCTTTTGAGTATCTGAAAGTGAAGTTGATGACTGCCCCTATCATAGTGTGTCCAGATTGGTCCTTCTCTTTTGATGTTATGTATGATGCGAGTGGATAGCCTTAGGGGTTGTACTAGGTCAACAAAAATAAAATATTCTTTGTGCAATCTACTATGCTAGGAAGGTACTAAATCCTGCTAAAAATAACTAAACCGTGATGAAAAAGAGTGGTTGGTAGTGGTTTTTGCCTTTAAGAAGTTTAGGTCTTATTTCATTGGGACAAAGGTGATTGTCCACACTAATCATGTAGCATTGTGGTACCTAATAGTAAAAAATAATGAAAAACCTAGACTGATTAGGTGGGTGCTATTGCTAGAAGAATTTGATTTACTGGTCAGGGACCAAAAAGGCATAGTGAATCAAGTTGTAGATTATTTGCCTAGGCTTAAAGAGGAAGCTATGCAGAATGTTGAAGATGATCTTAAAGTTAATGGCAGTTTTCTAGATGACAAAATATGAGTAGTGTCTTAAGATTTAATTCCATGGTTTTCAAACTATGCAACTTATCTAGCAAGTATCTAATCCCAAAAGATTTTTCCTTTCATCTTAGAAAGAAGTTTATGCATAAGGTAAGGAAATTTTTCTAGGATGAGCCTTAATTATTAAGAATTTGTGTGGATAGGATTATTTGTAGATGCATACTGAGGTAGAGATAATGAGTATACTTGAGGCTTATCATTCGTCACTAGTTGGGGGTCATCATGGAAGAACCCACAAAACCCATAAAATCTTGTACTATGTCTATTATTGGTTAACAATCTACAAAGATGCACATGATTTTGCTTCATCTTATGATCAGTGTCAGTGAAAAGGTAACATTTCTAGATGCTATGAAGTTCCTATGACTCCTATCTTAGAATGGGAATTATTTGATGTATGGGGCATAAACTTCATGGGTTCTTTTATGAGTTCATTTGGCAGGAAGTATATACTTATGGTTGTGGATTATGTATCTAAATGGTTGGAAGTAGTTGCACTCCCCAATAATTAAGCAAGTAGTGATGCTACATTCTTGAAAAAGAACATTTTTTTAGATTTGGCACCCCACGTGCTATCAGTAGTGACGGTGGGTCACAAGGTGGAAACACCTTATCATCCATAGACTAGTTGACAGGTTGAGGTGTCCAACAGAGAAATCAAGTCTATCTTTGCAAAGACAGTCAATAGCAATATGAATAATTGGTCACAAAGGTTAGATGATGCATTATGGGATTACTGAACATTATTCAAGACAACTATTGGTTCTTTTCCTTATCAGTTGGTTTATGGAAAGGCTTATAACTTGCTTGTTAAATTTGAACATACAGCACTATAGGCCTTGAATAAGCTGAATTTTGAGTGGCAAAATATAGACAAGTCAAGGATGAATAGTATGAATGAGTTGGATGAATTCCAACTCCGGGCATATGAAAGATCTACAATTTATAAGGAAAAGATGAAGCTGCATCATGATCACAAAATTGAGAAAAGAATCTTCAAAAAATATGACCAAGTATTGCTATACAACTCAAGGCTTCACTTGTTTCCAGGTAAGTTGAAGTCTAGTTGGTATGTTCCCTTACTATGCTAAAAGTGTTCTCATATGGTGCTTTTAAATTGAATAAGGATGGTGAAGCCCCGTTCAAAGTAAATGGGCAAAGAGTAAAACACTATATGGAAACACTAAGAAAGTAAATGTGAATTTTGAGATGGACGTTGGTGAGGTCTGAGTAACCAAGGTAATTATGTCATGTCGCGGCGTTAAATTAAGCATTGCATGGGAGGCAACCCATGAGGCTAGTTTATGAAATATGAGTATCCAACTTAGCCATGTCGGGCCATAGTGTTAAATCAAGTGTTGCGTGAAAGACAACCCATGTTTTATACTTATTGGTTTACTGGGTAATGTGTTTGTTCAGTGTGAAGAGCTAAAGATTGCAGAAAAAATCCAGAAAAGTTAAAGAAGTAAGGTCATATGTACTCTTTATGAGTTGTATCTTAATGGTACAATGCATTAGTAAGAGCTCTAAGGACCTGGAATACTATTCAAATTTAGGTAAACGTTCTATAGTCCTTACGACTCTCAGAATGAGTCATACCCTCTTGGTATGACTCATCAAATTAATTCTTATCTACTCCAGAACCCAGGTAATTCTCCAAGTCTATACGAATTTAGGAGATTACCCATAAACCAGGGTACAATTCATAAACATGACTCATACCCAAGCTTACAAGGTCAAGGGTTGTGGGTCAACCCATCCTTGATCTTGAATTAAAATAATAACAACACCCAAAGATGTGTACTCGATACCCAAAATTGAAGCCACCTTTATTATTGAACAATATTTAAGCTACCAATGCACGAAATCAATCAAAAACATTTTGAATCACATACCAACTTGTTTGGATTTATCATATTTCATGAACTAAGACCAAATTGGAATAGAGCAAGTGAAAATTCAAGCAACCTAATCTCTCACTCCTTCAAGTAAGTTTTTGAACCAAATTGCTCTATATTTCAAATTGAAATCACATATGTGAGATATCCTAAAATTTCTTTTAGTTGAATTTATATTTATGTGGAAATTTGGACTCTTAGTTCTTAGGTTTAGGTTGAAAGTGGAAATTAGGGGTTGAACTTGTTTGTATGTGTTGAAATGGTATGTTTTTTACTGACTTAGAGGTGTAATGCTATACATTGTAGAGGGTAGTTTTGGAATTTTGAATTGAAGTCAACTCTAAAGTTAAACTTCTATGTTGCAGTGATACGAGACTCCTTATGACTCGTACCCATAAGTAACAAGGTTGTAACGAGACTTGTACCTACTGACAACATAGAATTTTAACAAAGTGTAGGTTCTGGTTTGGATACGACTTGCTTAAATGAGTCGTATCCAACCCATATAACTCGTACATAGAAGTTGTAAAGACTTGGGTAGATATTAATATCAAAAGGTGTTTTTGATCTGCTTATGACTGTTGGCGACAAGTCATACCCTGTCAATACAACTAGTTAGGAGGACTCATAAGCAAACCAATGAACATAGTCCTACACTCTGTTCAGTATACGACTCGGTCATATGAGTTGTACCTAGATGATACGACTCTTACCCACCACTCATACCTTGTCCAAAACATACACATTGATAGTTATTTTTTTATTATTATTTTTTTCCATATTACATTACTAATGTATGCTTATGTTCAGGTACTATGCCTCCCAAAGGTGCATCTTCTTCCAAACAAGTGGCCAAAAAGGGAAATAAAAAGTCACAGTCTTTAAGTTCTGAGGCTACTGAGTCATCTAGAAATAGCGGTGACCTATACAAATACCCAATAAAGGTCAAGGCTCACCCAAAAGACAAAGACTTCAAAGAAGAAGAAAGTAGCAACCCCGGAGGACACAACTTCATGAGGAATAAGGAGAGAGAACCCTAGTTCCTCCTATCCTTACTTAATTCAACCTTCTAAGGTAGAATAAGAAGTTGAATTTAGTTCTAAGGTAGAGTGTTTAGAAAATATTGTGGAAAAATTTGACGTGTCTCCAATTAATATGAAACACCCTCCAGTAGTCGTCACACCTATTCTTATGCCCATTGTTGAATGGTGGGAGAACCCTAGAAAGCAGGCAATATATAATAACGGCGTGAGTAGACTCATGATCAAAAAAACAAAAAGGAACATGTGCATCAAGAGATGCTTGATTACTACTTAGATAGAATAGTTTCTAGGGTTAGAGAAGAAATTTTGATAGTATGGGTTTAAGTGTATGACTGGAGCACCCGGATGATATAGTGTTGCACTATTACAAGAGTTCTATGTAGTATATAAGTGAGAGCTACAGAGATAGTATCCACAGGGTCAGTTATGGAAAGGTGGTGATCCCATTACCTCATTGATGTTTTGAGTGGTGCGGGTTAACATCCCTCTACCTACTATTTTAAAGTTTCTGTATGGACTGGATTATCAGCTTTTGGTTAATATGGGTGAGATAGAGTATCGCATGGATAAGATACATAAAATCACGAGAAAGTAGTTGAGATCTGATAATAAGATGGTTCATTTAAGATGGATTACTGATCAGATAGTATCAAATGGGAAAGATGTAGTCTGGGTAGTAGGTGGCCCGAGTGTGACTTTGCAAAAGGTACAGAAGCATACCCTTAATTTTGAGTCAAAGCATAGTGGACGTTGGCATGACACGTGCTTTGTCCCACCACTGGGGACAATATGTTGAGTCAAGTATGAGTAGCTATGATAGCTATATTCATAGTCGATTATGAGTTTGATCTTTGAGAGTTCCTAGCTCGAGAGATGAGAGACCAAGCTATAGGTGGTGAGAATTCTCTATTGGTATACCCATATATGATTATACAAATTTGCATGGCTGAGGAGGTACAGGAACTCCTGAGTATTGATAAGCTGATAGAGGCCATGAACACTTCAAACTTGGGACTGATCAGAGATATAGCCAACCCAATAGCCTGGCAAACGAGGCAAGGAGCAGATATGCTTGCAGAGATATCCAAATAGAAAAATCAGCCTGAGCCTGTTAAGACTACTGAGGCTATAGAGATGGGTGGACAGACTAACACCACATCGACTTTTGATGTAGCGGGTACATCTAGTTCCCTACCTCTGGTGCAGTCTGTACATCAATTCCAAAGAGGTATGACTTCTAGATTATTATGATTCCACAGAAAGCATGGACTGAGGCCATGATGTGGCTGGGAACATTGGAAGCCAAGGTCCAAAACATTGAAGGAGGCATAAAGCCCTAGGTTTATACACAGTTGACAAACCAGGATAGACGGTTCCATCTATATTTTGAAGCATTTAAGACTAGGATAATTCAACAATTGGGTATAGGCCAAAGCCTGGATATTATGGCGGTGAAGGCCAAAATGGCTGAGATAAATAGGGTGGTGCATGAGCTATATGAAAGACCAATTATCTCGGAGCTCGTAGTAATGACATTCATATCCGAGTTATAGGTGAATAATATTTAGGATATTCTAGACCTGGTAGTAAAGTCTTAAGAGATAGAAGAGTCATGAGAGGAAAGAAAAGAGACGAAAAGAGGAAAGTGTGATTAGAAAGATAATATAAAGAAGTCTAAGGCAACTAATCTTCAGACTGAGTAGGACCAATAAGTTAGGGTCTAGGAGATCCATGCTGGAATTGAGAGTTTGACACAAGCCACTAAGGTTACTGAGGAAGGTATTGTTGTGACCTCGACTACTGATGCAGAGCCAATCTTGGCAATTGATGGGACTCATAATGATGATGGTGGGACCCAACTTGAGGGACCATATGCTGATATTGCTTGATATGGTGCCTTAAAATCCCACGTATATTCCCATTCCCTTGCACATTAGTTTACACATGCACTGGGGATAGTACATAAGATTTATGTTTAGGGTAGGGGTGTAACAAGTCTCCTCGGGTATATTTTCAATGTTTCAAAGCCCATGGCCACATTTTAAAAATTTGAAGAACGGGCATGTCTTATTTATGTTTTTATGATGTTTTTTTAATTTCTTGTTGTTGTTGTAGTTGTTGTTTTGTGTGCTAGGAATAGTTGAAATAAAAGGAGAATTTGTGGTTGTGGTAGTAGACCATTGTTTTGAATAATTATTATTAAAATGTTCTGATTTGAAAAAATTTTATGCTAAAAATTGATACTCCTCCTAAAGTTTTATGTTAACTGTGTGATCGTGTATATGTGTGAGAAAATTGTGAATCTGATAATGGCATTAGGATTTGGAATAGAACAACTAGGGTGAAACTTTGCATAGCTGGATAGGTAATTCTTAGATATGTAAACTTGTACGGGTGTGTGTGAGGCTCCACTGAGTTCCTGGTATATCAGAATCTAGAACTTTCACAATTGTTTTTGCCTAGGCCTAGGATAGTAGAGTAGGAGATGATCATAGTTCATTTTTGTTATACGTCCACTTGAGCCTAAATACCCAACCAAATGAATGAATTCTTTTGATTCAAATATTTGAGACTTAATCGACCAATTTTGTTGCCTATACCTATTTCACCTACCCGTTTCTACAATGAACCTGTATTGGTCCTGGTCTTCCTTAGACACCGTGTACCTCAACTTAGGAAAATCCCCTAAGTTTAGGGTGGCTATTATAGGGCTACATAGGAAAAATGAGTGTGAAGAATGATGTGTGCAAGACAAATGAAAAAGGACAGGTGCAGTAAAAATAAAAGAAAACAAAAGAAAAAGAAGAAAAAGTTGTAAGAAATACAAATAAAGAAATTTGGAAAATAAAACCGCACTTGGACCATGAAATGTGTACCAAAATAAAAAAGGAGACATAATGGCTGAAATAAAGGAAAAAGTGAAAAATAAATGGACCTCGGAAAATGCTTAGTGTCAAGAAGGCTTAGTCACTAAATAAATTCCAAAAAGATACCTTACCAGCCCTTAACCTACGTTACAAAACAAATAAAATCCTTTAATGATCCTACCTCGACTGTCCGAAAGCTTAGGAAGAGAGCATATGGGCAAGCCTATGGTATTCTGTTACACCAGCGAAACTTCTTTGTGAGGGAGATCTTTAATTGATATATCCCTAAATTAGTTGTTCCACATTGAGTGAAATAGGGATTTCTTTGATTGTGAGCGCACATGGGGTATGTTTTTAGGTTGCTAGATATTTTGGCAAAAGTAGGAGGGTGAATAAAGGTGTTGAATATTGAATTGAAAGTTAACTACCATAGGTATCTTATGTTCTTCCTATTAAAGCATCATTGTTTTGTGATGGGTTTTAGTTTTTATTTTTCCCGAGGACACATAAATAAGTTGAGGGTGTTGATGTGTCATCGAAACATGACACTTTTGATGCTTAAAACCATGGAATTATGTATGAACTTAGGTCATTTTAGTAGATATGATATGTGTTTGTGGTTATTGCAGGTAAAATAGGTCTAGCATAGTGTTAGAAATAAATAGGAAGAAAAAGACCTAAAACATCAAAGTTGCAGAAGGTACGAGTCTTCTGATGAGTTGTCAACACCTCATACGCCTCAAAGGCTAACTTATAAGCACAACAGAAACCAAGGCCAAGAAGAAAACCTAAGTACTAAGAAGATACAACTGAGCATCCGAGTCATAAGCTGAGAGTGCGAGCCTTTTCAAGAAAGCATACAAAGAGCAGAACCCAAGAAAGCAAATCAAAATTGAAGGGTCAGAAGAATACAAGTCATAAGTCTGAGTACGCTCTCGTATAGTAAAATAGTAAGTGGACTAGCATCTAAGCTTGGAAATAAAGATGTCCTAGGTGGATATGGTAAAGGCCACGAGTCATATAGTCAAGGTACGACTTATGAGCAGATGTCGTAAGAAGAATAGAAATTTGAAGCCTAGAAGATAACACACTGAATTGGATATAAGAAGCCCGTTACGACTCATAAAAAGATAGTACGAGAGAAAGAGTGAGTCGTACCATGTGCCGACATAACTTTATCTTTTCCATTTTTATTAGGATTTCTTAGTATTTTTGAGATACTACAAATACCCTAGGGTTTATCTTTTATTAGGTTACATTTTTTAATATTTTTTTGCATTCCAATCTACTCTATTACATACTTAAGCATTATTCTTGAGATTTTGGATTTTTATTCAATTGAAGACTTCAGATTTTATTCATCTTATTTTTTGCAATTAATTACATGTATTTTTCATTGATAATCATGGATTCTTGCATGAACATGAGTGGCTAACTTCCCTTACTAGGGTTGTGGGAACCCTGGTGGATTTACGACATAAGGGAAGCAGAGATCTATCTATCCTAAAGTAGTTGCATGTATCTTAATCTTCTTCAGCATAATTGACCTCAGAACTACTGTAGAAGCTTGGGCATACCCTATAATCATAAAAATCCTCACAAGGGTGTTTGTGATTGGGAGAAAAGGATTATGATAGTAATTTGAGATTCACTTCTATCTTATTATTTTGCCATCTTATCTAATTAACTTGAGACTCAAAAGGTAATAGTTGAAATAAAGAATAGACAAGGAGAAATAAGGCAACGCCCTGATACTCACAAGGTAAAGGGTAAGATTTATCGATATATTCGCAAGACTGTTAATAGTACATAGCTTGTCGACTTTACATATAGAGTAGCAGAATAGGTGGATTGAACATAAGAAAATTACAGAGTTAAGAAGCCATCGGGGACACGGTCCTAGTGTTCGTCTCCTATTATTTACAACTCAAAGCATTCAACATTTGGTTACTAGTTATAGATAATTCCAAATTCCCTCATTTACTTTCCGCACTGCTCGTGAATTACATCAAGTTAAGAAATTGTTCAACATTTTCCCTATGTGATTGACCCCAACCTTGCTGGGTTACTATACTTGGCATCGACTGCAGCATACTTCTTTTGGAGGTTAGTTTTTGGTGACATCATCCACACCTAGTTTTATTTTTTATTAGACCTACCTAATAGGCCAAAATGAGTCTAGGAGCCACAAGACCTGAAATAAGAGTTCCCCTAGCCTAAAATAAACATTCTAGGGCTGATGATGCTATTGAATTTCTCATATGAGATTTTTTACTATGAGTTTTAGTCTGAGACCAATTAATAACAAAAGCTCTAAAATATGAAATTGAGCATAGAATCTAAACGGATTGTCTAGTAATTAAACCAGTAATTCCCATAAGTCATAAATGACTTGTAGCCACTGCGAAAATGCTCAAAATAATGCAAAATGCATGGAAATAAAAAATATAACCTAGAAGGTAATTGAATTATGAACTCGGTGGGTGTGTGCAAAAAGTCATGTGATAGCTTTCAGTATTCATCCCATCCATATTGTATTGCATTGCATCTGTACATACATCTTACTTGATTTCCTTAGCTTTCTTGACTTGTGCTTGGTTTTAGCGCGTTTTTGCATATATCTGTACTGTTTCTATTTTTGTGTAATTATATATATCAGAACAATTAGTAGAGAAAGAGTGAGTTATCATTTGGCACTTTTTTTCTTTCAAGTGTTGTGCTTATAGTATATTTTACTTATCTTATTTTCTACTTTGCTCAGTCAACCTATGATGCCTATAGACTACAAATGGCCCATACTCACTCTTACTTATCAAGGTTGAGCCATTGTAAGTGTCATCATGATCCATTTTTTAGGGTTGCGATATATTGGTATTAGAGCAACCAATTTTATCAGTCTTATAAGTGGAAAAGTAGAATATACAGTAGAGTCATACAGATCAATACATAGTCATTTGTATCTATCTTTCAGAGAGTATAAGATGTCTTTAGGAATAACTTTTATATTTTGATTCCTAGTCGTGTAGGTCAATATTACCTATTTTCTACATTTTATTCCTCACTTTTCTATTAAAATCATGAGGAATAGATCTTGAAAGGCTAGGGAATTAATCTAATACTCGAGGATAGAGTCTAGACTAGAGAGAGAGGTATGGGTTTTGGATGTCTTAGAGGTGTATGACAAACACGAGGAGCTTTCTTAATAAGAGGATATACTTTAAATTCCTTTTTCAAGCCTTAGGTTATGTATTCTAAGGGTGATTATTAGATAAGGAATACAGGGTCAGCTCAGGTCCCATGGGGTTTAGTTGATACCTAGTGCTTTAGGATCTCATGGTTCATCTATTGACTCATTTGGAGAATGTCCCCTTGAGTAAACCTTTCATTTTTTTAGTTTTAAGTATGGCCGTCACTACCGGCATTTTTTTATGGTATTCCTTTGACTCTCAATGTAGTTCCAACACCTGTACTAACATTTTTTTAATGGTATTCCTTAATTTTTTAGTGGTTGTCCACATTCTATGCCAATATCTAATTATGGTTTTCCTAGTTAAGGGGTACAACCTTCATCTATGTTACCACCATATATGGATTATCATACTACTAGACTTACTATTTGTTTTATTATTTTGGGTATAGTATGTATTTTGATGGTAAAAAGAGATTCAGAAAGAGATTCAGAAGTTTTGTTTGCTTGGGTCACCTAAATTTAGTGGTATTATTATCGAGGATGCCTATGAGTTTTTGGTTGATTGTGGAAGAAGCTCAATAATCTTGGATTCCTTAAGTCTCGTGGAGTTTCTTATAATACCTATTAGTTGATATATTAGCTAGGGATTGGTTGAGGTAGTATGTTAGTTGTAAACCTTTGGATTCACCTGCTATGATGTGGACTTATTTTTTTAAAGCCTTCTTAGAGAGATTTGTACCGTATATCTTAATAGATTAAAATCTCAATGATTTTTATTACTTGGAGCAAGGATCCATGACTATTATTGAGTATGAGTCTCATTTTCACACTTTATCTAGATATTCAGCCACTAGCATCTCCACTAAATTTTAGAGAATTTGAAAGTTTTTGAAGGGGTTAAATGGTACTTCTTAGTTGGATACAACTCAGATGGTGGTTTTAGGGGCTTCTTTCCAGAGTATTATTTAGCATACCAAGATAATTGAGTCTATCATCCAGGCTACTCAGGAAAGCAGGTATGTCACCATGATGAATTTAGTGGACATATCTCCCAAGGTAGTGATATTTTGAGTATGGGCTTTGGTAGTTATTATTGTAGGCCCGTTCAAGCCATTTTGCATAGGTCCGATGGTAAACCTTTAGGTTCAGCAATTTTAGGTAGCCAAACATTGGGCTAGGATGGTCATTCTAGTTTAGACGCAACTTTTAAGATTGAGTTAGGCAGTAGAGGATGTTTTGTATGTGATAATTTTGTCCATGTGGTCAAGGATTTTCCTTATTATATTTTTAAACCTACGTTTATATCCATAGTGAGAGGTGATTCACAAAATAGTAGGAGTGCTTCTAAATATGCTCTAGGTAGAGATATAGATGCTAATGGTAGTGATCGTAGGGTTATTCTATTTTTGATAGACGTGGACAGTGTTATGATATACCATCTAGACTTGAGTACATGCTACTAATGTTGATATTATAGGTATCGTCACTGTGTGATATAGATCAGCTTTTATATTATTTGACCCTGGGTAGACTTTCTCTAATGTTTCTACATATTTTTCTTTTAGTATTGATGTTACATATGAATCTATTGTTATGCCTCTTCATGTTTCAACCTTTATTAAAAAATCTTTAACGGTGGATCAGGTGTACCAATCTTATGTAGTTACCTTTGAGAGTTAAGATACTTGGGTATACTTTATTATCCTAGATATGATTGATATTGATGTTATCTTAGTATGAATTAGTTAGCTATTCATGCTAATTTTTATTTTTATGCCAAGTGCTTGAACTTAGCAATGCTAGGTGTGTTGAGTATAGCTCGGAAGAGTATGCTTAGTACGAGTTTGAAGGGTGTTATATCTCTTCTATGTTTTTATCACATAATAGATAGAGGGTGTATGTCTTATTTAGCTTATATTTATAATACTAGTGTTTCCCCAGCACCTCTTGTGGATTATATTCAAGTTGTTCATGAGTTCATGAATGTGTTTACTATGAATTTTCCTGGTATTTCTTTGGATCGTGATATTGATTTTACTACTAATGTGGAGTCGAGCTCCAAGCGTATTTCTATCCCTTCTTAAAGGATGGAACCATCTGAGTTGAAGGAGCAGTTGTAAGATTTGTTAAGTGAAGGGTTTATTAAACCTAGTGTATCTCCTTGAGGTGCGGTTGTCTTATTTGTGAAGAAGGAGAAGAAGGATAGTTTAATATTTTTTGTTTGAATTATGGATATTTCAACAAGTTGATGGTTATGAATGAATATCCTCTTCCTCATATTAATGATCTTTTTGACCATTTTCAAGAAGCTTCAGTGTTCTCCAACACTGATTTGAGATTCAGGTATCACCAGCTAAAGATTAGAGCTTTCAATGTTTTAAAGATGGCTTTTTAAGACTCAATATAGTCATTATGAATTACCAAAAACATTCATGGAGTTAATTAACTGAGTGTTTCGATCATATTTTGACTCCTTTGTGATTTTATTTATAGATAACATCTTGGCTTATTCCAAGAGTGAGGCCAACTATGTGGAGAATTTGAGGCCTATACTTCTGAGGTTGTATGATAAGATGTTGTACGCTAACTTTATGAAGTGTGAGTTTGGGTTGGATTCTATCTCTTTCTTGGGTCATGTAGTGACTAAGGTTGGCATTATGGTTAATCTGACCATGATTGCGATGATTTATGATTTTCCTAGACCTACCTATCCTAAAACAATTTAGAGTTTTAATGGTTTTATGGGTTATTATTGGTGTTTTCTAAAGGGTTTATCATTTATTATGACTATATTAACCAATTTGACTCAGAAGAAAAGAGTTCTCAGTGGTCGAACGCATGTGAGAAGAGCTTTCAAAAGCTCAAAGAGTTGTCGACTTTGTCTCCTATCTTGACTTTTCCCTAGTTTACTATGTTTTGTGATACTTCTAGTGTTGATTAATGAAAGAGAGTAAGGTGATTGCTTATGCCTCTTCATTAGTTTAAGCCTCATGGGAAAATTACCCTATCCACAATGTGTAGTTGGCAGTCATAGTATTTGTGTTGAAGCAGTGGCATCAATAATTGTGTAAAGTCCCTTTTGAGATTTTCACAAACCAACTTAGCCTTCAGTACTTCTTCAGATAGTGAGATCTTAATATAAGGCAACAATGTTAGCTTTAGTTTCTTAAGGATTATGACCTTACTATTTTGTATTATATGGTCAAGGCTAATATGGTTGTGGATGCCTTGAGTCGAAAGTCGACTAGTATAGGGAGTTTAGCTCATCTCTTGACCTAGGTATGGCCTTTATCCTTGGAGTCAGTCTTTAGATAACCAGATGGTTAGACTTGATATTTCGACACCTTGGTGTGTTTTAGACCTTGTTGATGATAGATCTTCCTTGAAGAAGTAGATTTAATCTAATCAGTTGGATGATCAAAGTTTGAGGGTGATTCAAGATAAGGTGTTGAGTTGTAAGGCTAGGGTTGCATCTCTTGATTCTAATAAGCTTCAGTGCTTTCAAGGCTAAATTTGTGAACTAAGAGTAAGTGGATGGGTTATATTGATTTTGGATGAGGCACATTATTCCAGATATTCTATCCATCCAAGTATGACCAAGATGTATCGTGATTTCATATAGCTTTATTGGTGGGGTGGTATGCAAAAGGATGTGTGAGATTTTCTAGCTTATTGATTGTGTTGTCAGTAAGTGAAGGTAGAGCATTAAGATCAGGTGGTTTGGTTTATAGATTACCCATTCTTGAGTGGAAGTAGGAGTATTTCACCATGGACTTATTAACTAGGTTGCCTCAAAGTTCTCATAGTTTTGACAGTATTTGGATCATCATCGATCTATTGAACAATCATCCAATTTCATCCTTGTTGAGATCTTTTTTAGTGATGCTAGTATCTATGTTTGTGAGATAGTTTATCTTAATAGAGCACCCGTGTCTATTATTTCAGACAGAGGCTTATTGTTTGCTTCTACCTTTTGGCATTCCTTTCAGAAGGATTTGGTTACTCGAGTTGACCTTAGCATATTTTTCACCCCCAGACTGATGGTCAGTTGAAGCGAACTACTAAGGTTGTAAAGGATATGTTCTCTGCTTATGTTATGGACTTAAGAGGTTAGTTTGAGAAACATTTGACTTTGGTGGAGTTCTCTTATAATAATAGCTACCATTTGAGTATTGAGATGGCCCCTTTTGAGGCTTTGTGTCGTAGGTATTGTCAATCCCCTGTTGGTTTGTTTGAGACTTCAGAGGTTAGGCTCCATGATATGAACTTGATTCGTGAGTCTTTGGATAAAGTTTGGGTACTTCAGGATAGACTTTGTGTAGCCTAAGTAGGTAAAAGTTATATGGAACGTTGGCTTTGTGTCTTGATGTTTTATGTTAATGATAGAGTCTTCCTTTGTGTGTCGCCCACGAAGGGCATCATGAGATTTAGAAAGAGTGGCAAGCTTATCCCTAGGTATACTAGACTTTTGAGATTTATTAGATAGTTAGGGAGGTCACTTATGAGTAGGCCTTACCCTCAGATATTTTAGTCATCCACCCAGTTTTTCATGTATCTATACATTGGTGTTATATTCTGATGAATCTCATGTTCTTTGTTGGATTCATTTTAGTTATATGAGAGGTTGTTCTTTGTTGAGAAGCTCGTCTCTATTTAAGCCAGAGATGTTTGACGATTGCATTCTAGAGATATCCATGTGGTTAAAGTTCAGTAGAGGCACCATCCAATTGAAGAGAGTACTTAGGCCGTCTAGTCTGACATGTGTACTAGCTACCCTCAACTTTTTACAAATTTATGTATTTCGTTGTCTTTAAGTTCAAAGATGAACTAGAGTTTTAGTAGTGGATTTTGTAATGACCTGAATCTATGAGTTTTCTATTTCTATGTGTTTTGAACATTTTGCCCTTACCTATAGTTGCTACATGTTGATGTTGGGGTTTGGGGATAGTTTGCATCATTTCAGATGCAATCAAGAACAATTTGTCAGACTTTGTGGTTTTTATACAGTGAGCTTCGGTCAACATTTGTTGTTCTGAGTGTTGGCTGACAAAACATACTATGCCAGCAGATTTGGAATGAAAAATTTGGGTTAGTAGTGGGGTTAGCTTGACTTTAGGACCATTATGCCTCATTTGCGACCCATCGATTGAAAAATAGTAAAAAAAGGAGTCTCAAGAGTTAATTTAGTTAAAATAACTATCTTTTTTAAAATATGAAGTCTCCCATTGAGTATGAAATGTGAAAATAGACTTGTAGCATTTATGGTTTATTTCTGGAGAGAGCCAAATGAATTTTGAGGGGCTATTTGGAGTTTTAGAAAACATGGAAAAATTAGAAAAATGTTTATATCTAGTGAAAACCAAATGCTCTTTTGTGAATGCATGCCTATGGATGTGAACGTGAAGGAGGATGTTTTTATCTCATTGCGATTATGAAGGGTTAAGGGCTTTGGGTCAAATCAAATATGCTTTGTGAATGCAACAATGTTGTCACAAATGTGCAGGTCCAAATTCGTAGACCTTCACGGATGCAAAGCCTTGGCCACGAATATGAAGGCCAATAATTTGGCTTGTCAAACTTTGTCCCTCTAGATCATAAGGTGGATTCCATAATTGAGAGCTACCGTTCACTGAACAATATATAAGGTTTATTTTCATGCTTTTACTCTATTTTTTACCTTTGAGCTTCGGATTTGAGAAATTCTTGAGGGAATTTTCACCATCTGAGCATGGGTAACCTCAAAAACCTTATTACCATTATTTTTCATCGACAATATACTCAAAAATAACTTTAAATCATGATTTCAAAATGAAAAATTGATATTTTTATTGTTAAAGTTTAAAAAAGGTTATTCTTCAATTTGGACTTCATTTTAACCCATTTTAGTGTGGGTTTTCTCCTGTAAATCCTATAACCTTGGAGAATGTGTTTTAAAAATAAAATTCTAAGTTTACTCCTTTTACTTTCAAACTTATATTTTGAACCCATTTTAGATCCATCCCGGATGAGGAAAATATGAGTATTGTTAGCTAATTGTTAGTTTTTTTTTAATGCATAAATGCTATATTTGAATGTTGTACTTGATTCTAATTCTTTTCATGGGGGGAAGGCTCTGGCTCGAAGTATTTTCTACTGAGATTTCACTACTTTGAGTTAGGTTATGGATTAACTTCTTTTAGATTGAGTTGGGTAGTTAATAAATAAGTAAAGCATGCTATGGGTTCGGGTAAATAAGTATGGGGTTTATATTTCGAGATTATATTTATTATAGTGTGCCCGTGGGGGTTCTTTTAGTCTTATGTAGTTGGATTGTTATATCTAATATTATGTGTTCTCTGTGTGGATGGTTTTATTTGACATCAGTAGCATTATCTATGCATTTAAATATTATTATTCTAGATACGATGCCCGTGTATGGGATTATTTTGCTAATATAGGTCTTATTTGTGTATTGTTTGCCATTATCATATAAAAATACTCGAGTTAGAGGTTGACATAATATTAATGAGGTCTCACATACATATTTATTCAATAGTGCCCAAATATATATGTTTGTGTGTGTGTGCGTGCGTGCACATTGGATGAATTGTATATCATCATTTTGAGTTGAATGTGATCATTCCATCCTCATGCCATACATATACATTCATGAGATATGATACCATTGAGAAATATTATTTTTGAAAAAAAATGAGATATATTTTTGAAACTTTCTCCATGAATATGTGTTTGAGATGTGAATTGAGATTGAGATATGAGATATAGTAAATGGATTGCAAACCCCCATGGGTCCTACCTCATAGCTGCGACCTCGCTATGTGTATACAGAAAGTCAAGGAATGGCCTTCATCATTCATCCCATCCATATTGAATTGTAATCCATCTGCTCATGCATCTTACTTGATTTCCTTAGCGTCTGTGACTTGTGCTTAATTTATGTACATTTTTGTACACATTTATGTTATTTTGGTTTCTGTTTAACTATATATATTATAACTATTAGTGGAGATGGTGTAAGCTACCATAAACTTTTCCTGCTAGCAGGTGATGTGCTCATAGTATGTTTTACTTATCTTATTTTCTGATGTGCTCAATCGGCCTATGATATCTACTAAGTATAAGTGGATTGTACTCTTCCCTATTTTGTCCTTTCAGTGGAAATCCTAATGTGAGAACTTTTCATGGCAATTTACGTCATGTAAAGTTTCCAAATTCTGAGGTACTGACTCACTATAGCGTTCAGGGTTGATTTGGACCACATCTATCCCTATTGTATTTATTTTTTATATTTTATGATAGATGTGTATTTTCAGTTACCAGATATTGTATTAGATCCTTTTAAACTATGACACCAGATTTTAGGGATGTATCAGATTTCATTTGGGTTTTCGCTTTTACATATGTTTCAGAGACTGACTTCGTTCTAAAAGTCCCACCTTGGTGTACGTTATTGTATATTTGTGTTTTCTTTATCAGTTTGGGTGATTGGCTTACTTATCAAGGCTGAGTCGCGATAAGTGCCATCATGACCCATTTTTGGGGTCGTGACAGCACAATACTTCTAAACATTTTTCTTCTTCCACTCCTTTTTAGTTATTTTATGTTAGAAAGAAAATCTATGCTCCTGCTTTTAATTATATTACGGATTCTTTTTGAATATTTTTTCTATTTTCTTATCTAATAGAGAAGAATATTTTCATTAATTGTATTATTTTTAGTATGAAGTATTTTTCTATTGTGGTTGGGAAAATGATAGATCTTGACATTTTAATGTAATAGTATGTATTATTCCTAAATTTCACGTGCATGAGCTGAAACTTTCTATTTAACTTTTTATCTACTTTAGAGTTACAATGTCATTTAATTTGTTAACATCAATCTATTTTTGTAGTACATATAAACATATCACTAATTCTTTAATAGAGAGAGGCGAAAGAAGTAATATCGTTAATTGAAGTATAGATAGATTGTTAACATTTTATTTAATGAACTCTATCTAATTTATTGTATAATTAATTATACACTTATTTGTACTCGAGAGAGATGAATAGTATAGTAATTAGTTATAACAAGTAAGGTAACTGACAAGACCTGAACCAGGGCCTTTTCGTAATAGGCAATCCCAAGCCCAACCAGGATAGGAAACCACCCCATTATCCAGCCCAACCATCTAACAAATTCCTTGAGTCGGCTGAATTCTAAACATTTAACAAGATAGCGTATTTAACCATATGGTAACTTTGGGATAAGTTTACATAAGAGACCAACCCAACCAAGTCCAACCACCTAATATCCAACTAATAGTCAAACCAAAACCATTAAACCAAAACATAGATAATAATCCAATGTATATAATGTATGAATGTAACGCCTCAAATCTGGTACCCAAAATGCCAAACAGTGCTCATGACCCCAAAGAACCACAATCTAACCCATGACTGATATCTGTAACTGAGCACTGCATAACATGCTGTATAAAATGGAATAAAAGCCTGAAAGGCCATAAGGTTCAAAAATATGATAAAACATAACATCTGGAGATATGGTATATCAATACCAAAACAACTAAAATAACTGTCTGAAAATGCTAGTCTGAAAGCCTCTAAACTGTCTGAATAAAGAGTTGATGGGACATATCCCCAACTAACTCCAACTGCTAAAATAAACTAAATACTGACATAATGAAATAGTCAAATAATAACATCCTCGAATGATGAGGACTCACTGCTAGTTTGTTGGCTGAACGGCTGATCTACTAAGGATGCTTTGGAGCTCGTACTTCTAAACCTATGGTATAAAACACAATAGCGCAAATGCATCAGTACGATTGAATGTACTGGTTTGCAAGTGATATAGGCTGAATGCAAAGCGTTTATATACATGAACAATACTAACTGACTGAATAACATGAACGTGAGAATACATGCATGAATACGTGAAATGTGACTAAGATCATGACATCACTGAATCTGAATATTGATAACATAAGTTTCGTATATTTGATATACTATTATCTAAATGACTGTATCTTACAGTCCTGTTGCTGGTGGAACTAGCTGAGTTTCATACTGAACTGGGTGACTGTATCTGACAGTCCTGAATTCTAAGAACTATCTGAGTTCTATTACTGAGACTGAGATTGAGACTGTAACTGTGGGAAGTAGTCATCTAACAGGCATGCCCTAAATGAGAGAATATAATTGAGTTGGGGTCCACTCTGTAACCCCAATTAGAAGGGTATCAATACTGCGGCACTAGTAAGGACAAGCTGTGAGTAATCCCTCATCTAATAGGTACTCTAAGGAGAATGATACGACCCTCATCTAACAAGTTATTCCACCTCATCTACCCTCAACTAGCAGGTTTGATGTCTCAACCTATGCTGGCTACGTAGTTCTGGAGCGTAAGGATTGCCCTCCAAGAATTACACCTTCTACTCACAGGTGAGTTCCCATCCTTAGGCCTACTCGGTGTTGAATCCTACTCCAATCCATTTAGACCCTGAATTAATTATACTAAACTGACTGGACTGAGTTTACTAAGTTTCTTTGACTGACTGAATATAACTGATATCTAATAACTGACTGAGATTACTGAGATTACTGCATTTTCTTGAGTCATGAGTCTGAATAAATTCTACTGAACATAGCTTGACTGAGAGTATCTTGAAAACTGACCTTGGCTTTAGGAACATAGCTAAATTGTCGGGTACAAGTACCCCCAGGACTCAATATTATAAAACTGACAAGACATGACACTTTCTGGACTCACAACCATAATCACAATCCATAACACAATCATTAGGGAATTTCATGAGGCACTTGATTATCATGGTTTGGTACATGAATAGGAAATCATGTAATCATGTCATAATTTCATAGGCTAATCTCATGAATAATCCATCAAACAATTTCAATGCATAACAATAACATGGATGACAATAAGGGTAAAGCATGGGTTCATCAGTTTGGTCATAATTGAGTCCTAAATCATGATTCTTGCTCTTTGGGCATTTTATCAAACACATTGCATGCATAACCTTAGGCTTAGGCATACACACTAGTTCATACATCATGGTTACTTTAATTAACTCCATTTAAAAGTTTCGAACCACATACTAGCATAATTTCATGAAAAGTACATAAATACTCTAACTTGGGATTTATACAACTACATCAACATAATTAAAATCAACCCACCACATGGAAATCATAATTCATGAGTTTAAAAATAGGATTCTTGAGCTTCACGGGTGAAAGATACCCATGAATCAACACTTTACATAGCTAGGTGCATGATTTCTTGAAGATTGGTGGTGGAAAGCTTGAGTTCTTGACTTGGAATTAAGCACCTAGGGTTTCTTGTTCTTGGGGATTGATCTTTGAGAGAAATCGTAATTGGATATTGTGAATGAATAATGAAGTTATGAGCTATAGTCTGGTATAATTAGGGGTTAAAAAGGTGGAAAAGACCCAAATACCCTTTTAAAAATGACTTTAAATTATTGAACGGGATCTGTGATGGCTCGTACAATGGTCCATCGCTGGCTCGATGGTCTGTTGGCCTGACCATCGCACTTAGACCAGAATAGGGACTTACTGCTTTAGTATCGATGGCTTCGGCGATGGTCCATCGCAAGCTCGATGGTCTATTAACCTATCCGTCACACCTTAGCTAGAATATTGACTTATTGCCTCGCCTGTAACGGTTTGGACAACAGTCCACCGCTAGCTCAATGGTCTATCGTCCTGACCGTTGCTTCTGAGCAGTTCCAACAGTCCTCTATAAAATGTTTATTACTTTTTGCTCTGATACCGAATTTGGATAAAATTGGTATCATTGGAAATATAATTCAATTTCCCACATGATAAAAAGGTGAAATTCTGGAAATTCTATCTGATTTAAATATTAATTATTTGGAAAGTCATCACTAACTCTTCTAGAGACTAGATTTAACTTAAAGAAAGTTTGGGGTATTTCAATATCTCCCCCTTGGGAACATTCATCCTCGAATAGGGATGACTGAGAGGGGAGAAACAAATGACTGAAGCACATCCTAAACATGAATGGATGAAACATGACTCAATGACTAACATGACTGATAAACTGAGAATATATATACTGAACATGCATATCTGATGCCTGAGTAATTGATTTATGACTGCATGACTGAATTACTGATAAGATGAGTTTCTCATCAAAATGAACATGCATATCTGATGCATGAATACATAACTGAACTAACACATGAATGCATGAATGACTATGCAGTGGTACTTGATACCAATTTATAACAAAAACTGAGCATATTTTACAACTTAAATTTGAACCATATGCTAAATGAACTTAAGAAAAGTTATTACCTTGGGATGGGTTTGAATTAGCGGGTAAACGATGATGATACTTGGTCCGCATATCTGCTTTTACTTCCCAACTAGCTCCCTCAACAGACTGATTCCGCTAAAGAACTTAAACTAGAGGAACTTCTTTGTTCCTCAGTCTGCGAATCTGATAGTAAAGAATTTCAAATGGAATTTTCTCATACAAGAGACTATTCTGAATATCTACGCCATCAACAGGGACTACGACTGCTGGATCACCTATGTGCTTCTTTAGCAAGGTTACATAAAAGACTGGATGAACTAAAGCTAGATCTGAAGGCAATTCAATCTTATAAGCTACTTTGCCTAAGCGACTGAGAATTTTGAAGGGACCGACATATCGGGGAATGAGTTTTCCCCTTCTTGCCGAATCTCTTCACTCCTTTCATGGAAGATATTTTCAAAATACTAAATTTTGTTTGATCTCAACTCGAGATCCTTTACTGAACACAATTGAACAGAAACATGAGAACATGACTAAGTCTGTAACATATGACATGGACTGACTATCGTTAATTGAACTGAGCCATTAAGTACATAGCTTACGGCTAATATTAGATATACAAGGTCAACCTATGGGTACCCACTACTCTAAAATGGGTTCATTATATGAAGAAAGAGTGGCATGTTTATGTCATGAAAGTTTGAGGGATTATAGTGTATGTCCTCCTTGGGACACTATGTCCCTTGAGGAATGCTGGGTTGATTTTCCTTTTTTCTAGCTATGAGGAAATTAAGGTGATGCACAAGGCAACTACGAACTGAATCGTGACTAAATATCTAGATTCTAAAACTAAGGCATGATACACGAACTGAGATGGACACATAATTACCTAGTTGATCCATCTTTGAATAGTTACATTCATGAGACTTCGGATAGTACGACTAGATGGAAAAATGGAAAGCCACACCATACAATATTATTCGTCTAACTGCTAAACTGAATCAATGGCTTGCGGACTAACTCATACTGAAAACTTATACTCGACTAGAGTATTTCTATGACACTCTTTCTATAGTGTTCTAGTAACTGTAGGGATAAAGAAAATCTTGGTCTGGTCTGAGCAGGACATCTGAATAGGGGAACACCACATGGCCGAGATTCTTATACTAGGACGCAATTCCTGTGAAACATAATCTAAAATAGAGTGCCTAAGCCTTATTCACTGTATCTAAAATTTTCAGGCTTAGACATATCCCTCAAATACTTTTTCCACTATACTCTCTATCTTAGTACGGCACATCACTTGAGACTACTGAAAAATATTCGCATGGGTGCTGAGCACGAATGCATAAACATACTAACTTATCTGATTAATTGCATGGATGATAGCTGAATACTGTGCAGGTAAGACTAAACTGTACTTAGTCTGAATAAATGGACTAAAACTATAGAGCATTGTGCATAGAAGGTAATGATTGACTAGGTAAAGTGAGATAACCGAGCATGAATGAGTGAAAACTGTATTATCATAAAGATGCAAGACCAAGCTTATAACATGATTTTGAAATATTCTGTAAACTGAGGTACTGAAATACTAATAACTGAATAGCTAATAACTGTATGCCATGGTCAAGCAAACCTGGATCTGGACTAAGTTTCTGATTTGATTACTGCACTGGAGCTGACAATGTAACTAAGACTGCAACTGGACTTATACTGGAACTAAATACTAGGTTCTTATAGCCGTATATCAATAACTGAGGTTTAGACTAATACTGAATTCTGATGGCGAAGTAACTGATAGCTGAAACCCATGGTTCTACAGGACTATCTGAGTCCTTTACTGAATGACCATAGATTTCACTGAGGGGTCTAAATTAAGGGTATATGTGACATTATCTGAGTTTGGTTGAGCATTCTAAGTCGAGCATGATTTATGTGGGCAGAGCATACTATAAAGCATGACATGAGTGCATGAGTCATGAGTTACATTACTTGAGTCTGAAGTCTCTGTACTCATGAGACATGATTCGTAACACAAAGTGAACTGGAACTCCTTATACTAGGAACTATGGGCGTAAATGAGTCTCACTAATATGCAAATATATGAGCGATGATCATAGAGCTGATATATAGGACATGAATAGATATCATGATAACTAATGGGTTTTGAGGGTCTGTAACACTTTTCTAAGATGGTCTGCATGATCACGCTCACTGCGGGAGTAGAAAATAATGCCATCTATGAAGACTATAATGAACATATCCAAGTACTAGTTGAATACAAGGTTCATCGAGTCCATAAAATTTGTTGGGGCATTGGTAAGACCAAAGGATATGACTAAGAATTCAAAATAACCATACTGAGTTCTAAAATCTATTTTCGAAATATCACATTCGTTGAGTTATGTTGATGACATTATGTATGATGGAATATATATGGGCTTATTATCTGGAAGAAGGTCAATGACGAAGTCTATCTCTCTCTCAGGAGGAACATCGAAAAGATCTTCGGGAAAGATATCTGAATATTCACTCTCAACTGGAACTGACTCAAGACTTGGAGTTTCGAAACTAGAGTCCTTAAATTGAACAAGATGATAGACACATCCCTTAGATATTACTTTCCTAGCTTGTAGGTAGGAAACAAGCTGACCTCTGAATGCTGAAATACTACCATTCCACTCAAGGACAGGTCCATTTAGAACTGAAACTGGACAACTCTGTTTCTGCAGTCGACTATGGCATGGCAGGAATGAAGCCACTCCATGCTGAGAATGACATCAAAATTAGTTGTCTCTAATTCAGCTAAGTCTACTGAAGTGACCTTCAGAGATACCATCACCGGACAGTTCCTGTATACCTATCGAGCTATGATAGATTTACCCATTAGGGCAGAGATTGAGAAGGGCTCTGCTAGAATTTTGGGGCTGACTCCAAAATCAACTGCTATATAAGGAGTAATAAAAGACAAAAAATCTCCTGGATCTAGTAAATCGTAAACATGTAAATAAAAGATCTTTAATGTACCAGTGGCCACATCAGGAGAATTTTCCTGACCTTGTCAGGACTGAAGAGCATAGAGTCGATTTGGACGCTGCCCACTAGTTGCACTGGAAGTGGCACCATACTGATTCGGGCAACCGGACTGAACTGATGAACGGTTCTGCTGACCCTGTAATCCTGATTGGGGACAATCTCTAATTCTATGATCGGGCTTGCCACATCCAAAACACATATCACTGTCAGCTCTACAAATACCCTTATGGTTCTTACCACACTGGAAAAGAGGATTAGTTCGGGCAAATACTACATTGCCCTGAGACTTAGAGTATGGCGCCCTATCACTGTTACCATTTTTGAACTTAGGTGCTAGAACACTGACTGGGGGTGGAGTTGGAACTGATAACTTTGGGAAAAACTGAGAACGATTCCCACCCTCTAACTTAGGCTGATTGAACTTGAAGTTACCTGTTCTAGCTCTCTTATTTTCTCTATTTCTTTATTTCTCCCTATGTTTCCCCACCTTACTCTGTTGGGCATGAATCATATACCTAGGTGGGACAACATCCTATTGATTGCTCTGAGCTACTATTGAGTAAGATAAAGTAAGAGAGTTGGTTCTGAATTAGCCATTGACATGCTCCTCTAGGGAATCTGCCAGGATGGGTTGTGGTGCTGACTGATTCCCCGTTCTCCATTCGTTAGGCCTTTTGGGAGTCATACATAAACGAAAGGGAGGAATAGATTAGCCTAAGAGTTAGATTTGAGCTAATGCTCCCTGGCAGTTAGATTTGAGCTAATGCTCACTGGCACGACATGAATACTAAAAGAAGGAAAACTGTTCCTAAAACAACTTATGGCCTCCTATGCATAAATGTGGCTCGCAACACACCCATGCACAAGACTCAACTAGATATGGCTTTTTAGACTTCCTAGGACACTGTTGAATCTTAGGCTTTGATACCAAGTTTGTAACACCCCAAATCTAGTAGCCGAAATTCCACACGGTGCTCATGACCCCAAAGGATCACAAGCTAACCCATAAATGATATTTGTAACTACGCACTACATAACATAAGGTATAAATGTAGAATAAAAGGCTGAAAGGCCATAAGGTTCAAAAATCTGATAAAATATAACATCTGGAGATATGGGATATCAATACCAAAACAACTGAAATAACTGTCTGAACATGCTAGTCCGAAAGCCTCTAAACTGCTTCAATAAGGAGTGTATGGAACATGCCCCCAACTAACTCCAACTATTGAAATAAACTAAGTACTGAAATAATAAAATAGTCAAATAATAACATCATCGAATAATGAGGTCTCATTGCTAGTTTATCTGCTGAACAACTGATCTACTAAGGATGCTCTGGAGCTCATACTTCTGAACCTATGGTATAAAACACCATAGCGTAAATGTGTCAGTACGATTGAATATACTAATATGCAAGTGAGGTAGGCTGAATTCAAGGGGTTTATATGTATGAACAATACTAGCTAACTGAATAACATAAAAGTGAGAATATATGAATGAATACGTAAACTATGACTGAGATCATGACATCACTGAATCTGAATACTGATAACATAAGTTTCATATATCTGATATACTATTATCTAAATGACTTTGTCTGACAGTTCTATTGTTGATGGAACTAGCTGAGTTCCAAACAAACCTGGGTGACTGTATCTGACAGTCCTAAATTTTATAGAACTATCTGAGTTCTATTACTGAGACTGTAACTATGAGAAGTAGTCATCTAACCGACATGCCCCAAATGAGATAATATAATTGAGTTGGGGTCCAATCAATAACCCTAATTGGAAGGGTGTCAATGTCGCGCCACTAGTAAGGACAAGCTGTGAGTAATCCCTCATATAATAGGTACTCTACGAAAATTGGCAGGACCCTCATCTAATAGGTAACACACCTTATCTACCCTCAACTAGAAGGTTTTATGTCTCAACCTATGCTGGCTACGTAGTTCTGGAGCACAAGGATTGCTTTCAAGAATCACTCCCTCTACTCGCAGGTGAGTTCCCATCCTTGGGCTCACTCGGTGCTAAATCCTACTCCCATCTAATTAGACCCTGAATTAATTATACTGAACTGACTGGAATGAGTTAACTAAGTTTCATTGACAGAAGGATATTACTGAGATCTGATAACTGACTAAGATTATTGAGATTACTGAGTTTTCCTGAGTTATGAGACTGATAGAATTCTACTGAACATGGCTTGACTGAGAGTATCTTGAAAACTGACACTGGCTCTAGGTACACAGCTAAATTGTCAGGTAAAAGTACCCCGAGGACTCTATAGCATGAAACTAACAAGACATGACGCATCCGGAACTCACGACCATAATCAACAATCCGTAATACAAACATTGGGGAATTTCATGAGGCACTTGATTAACATGGTTTGGTACATGAATAGGAAAGCATATAAACATGTCATAATTTCATAAGATAATCCCATGAACAATCCATCAAACAATTTCAATGCATAAAAATAACATGGAAGATATTTTGAATATAAGGGTAAACCATGGATTCATCAATTTGATCATAATTGAGTCCTAAAGCATGATTCCTGTTCTTTGGGCATTTTATCAAACACATTGCATGTATAACCTTAGGCTTAGGCATATACACTAGTTAATACATCATGGTTACTTTAATCAACTCCATTTAAAAGTTTCCAACCCACATACTAGCATAATTTCATGAAAAGTACATAAAGACTCTAACTTGGGATTCATACAACCACATCAACATAATTAAAATCAACCCACCACATGGAAATCACAATTCATGTGTTTAAAAATAGGATTCTTGAGTTTCATGGGTGAAAGAAATCCATGAATTAACACTTTACATACCTGGGTCGATGATTTCTTGAAGATTGGTGGAGGAAAGCTTGAGTTCTTGACTTGGGATTAAGCACCTAGGGTTTCTTGCTCTTGGGGATTGATCTTTGAGATAAACCCTAATTGGATGTTGTGAATGAATAATGAAGTTATGAGCTATGGTCTGGTATAATTAGGGTTTTAAATAGGTGGAAAAAGACCCAAATACCCTTTTAAAAATGACTTTGAATTGCTGAACGGGATCTACAATGGCTTGTGCAACGGTCCGGCATTGGCTCGACGGTCCATCGGCCTAACCGTCGCAGTTAGACCAAAATAAGGACTTACTGTCTTAGTATCGATGGCTTAGGTGATGGTCCATCGCAAGGTCGATGGTCCCTCAACCTGTCCGTCGTACCTTACCCAGAAGATCGACTTACTGTCTCTCCTATGATGGTTTGGACAATGGTCCATCGCTAGCTCGACTGTCCGTTGGCCTGACCGTCTCTTTTGAGCAGTTCCAACATTCCTATGTAAAACGTCCATAACTTTTTACTCTGATATCGTATTTGGAGAAAATTGGTATCGTTGAAAAGATAATTTAATTTCCCATATGATAAAATGTCGAAATTGGGGAAATTCTATATGATTTAAATATTAATCACTTAGGAAGTCATCACTAACTCTTCTAGAGACTAGATTTGACTTAAAGAAAGTTTGGGGTACTACAATAAATCATGACCAATCTATGTCGTACCCAAATCCAAAGTTGACCATTAAAAGCCTCTAAACCAAACCAAAGTGTGCCAAGTCGGGACATGCCCCCTACATAGCCATAATCCAAGTCTATGAAAGGCAAAAGTGCATACAGTAATCCACGACAGTAAATATATGCCTTCTGAACTATGGAAGATCACCACTTCAATCCAATAGCTAATATCAAATTTGATTACTAAACAGGAGGAGTAGAACGGCCGATTCTTGCATCGCGTAGGGATACAGCCGCCCAAAGGCGGGTTAGCAGATGAATGCTCGCATGCACTCGGGATAAGGATAAAATAAGGCCATTTATGAAAACCAAGTAAAATCATTCATGATGTATAAAACCATACATACATACATATATATATCCATGATAGGAAGGGGAACCGGGTTTAGCATGCATTAAAACCATTAACCTGGGTATGTGAAGCTTAACCGTCCTTAACGACCCATGGGATATATGGATCAAGTGTAA
Source organism: Capsicum annuum (assembly GCF_002878395.1). Lineage (NCBI taxonomy): Eukaryota > Viridiplantae > Streptophyta > Magnoliopsida > Solanales > Solanaceae > Capsicum > Capsicum annuum. Next base: position 169,285,741 of record NC_061115.1, on the reverse strand, counting down.
CCCCCTGAAAGGGGCCTGATGCGTGTGGTCGAACGAACCGGAGATACCATAAGAGTCAGGGATTCCCACATACCCTTCACTCTCCATGATATATATGTATAGTGTACTTATAGGATTCCTATGTACCTCATAGTATCATATAAGGGTCTCCTTGCCCTACCCCTCATGTCGGCAAACCTGAGTTTCCAATGTTCGAATATTGGACTCTCATCTTCACGGTTATCCTTCACACCCTGCCATTATTGCTCAATTAAAACTATTTTCCAACCAAACCATTATTCCATTATTATTAACCAAGGTTATTAATAGTGGTATCGTCATATCAACTATAACTTTCAAGTATTGTCGTTAGCCAAACCTTTTAGCGATCAAGGGATTCCTATGTACCCATAAACAATGTTATCCAATTAACTTTGGGGATTCCCATGTACCCCACAAGTATTCATTACCATATTAACTTAGAGGATACCTTTATACCCTACAAGTATATTTATAAAGCCAACCATTATTCAAACCAATTTCATTAATGCATTCACTTGGGGGATTCCTACGTACCCCACAAGGTTTTCAAATAGACTAACCATAACTACCAAGACCTTACCATTTGACCACTCCAATGCATTTTAAACCATTCCAAACATTTAAAGCAGTTATATAATTCAAACCAAAATCTTGCAAGACCATCCAAATCCATTTAGGGTTCCATTAACGAACCAATTCATGCAAGAGTTCTAATGATAGTTCAACAATAACGTGAAAACATTCTTTAGGCATTTTATCAAACATGTTGAGGGCATATCTTTACCAATACCAAGACTAACACATAAACCATCATAATTAAAGTTACTCAAGATCCATTTGTTAAACCATAACCAACAAACACCCACATGTGTCAACCATTACCAAAACATGTAAAAAGATAGTTTAAACCAATACCAAACAATATGTATCAAGACACTCAACATTGTTTCAAAACCACCATTTATGATTCATAAATCAATGTTTAAAACACATTAATCAAGCCTTTTGTTGACACTAACAATGACGGAAGCAGTACATGCCTTATATAAGAAGATTCCAAAGAGAAACATGACTCTTGAGCCCTTTGAAGAACACATGAAGAAACACTAGCCTCTAATCTTTAAGAGTAAGTTTGAGAGAGTATTTGGAGTGTTTCTACAATTTAGAAAGTGTTATGAAAGGCCACCAAGGGTTATATAATGTTAGGACATGAGGGTTTTGAAGTAGGAAATGTCCGAACTACCCTTGACTTAAAACTAAAACAAGCCACGATATAGGGTATGACTAACCCATGTCATCCGTACCCTAAGGTACGAGTGGTACCAAAACTCGTACCTAAGACCTTTCCAAAACCCTACACACTGGTTGCTATACAACTTCACCTACTTAAATCATACCTAAGGGTACGAGTGGTACACCAAATCGTACCCACATCTCGTACCATGGATAGTTTCTACAAGACCAACTAACAAGCAACATTCTACTTGACTTGTAACACTCGTATCCTTCTATATGATTTGTACCTTGTTGAGTCATACCTTAGGTAGTAACCAAGCCAAACACACTGCCGAGCATATGGTTGAACCCTCAAGCCACCCCACAAATTGTATCTAAGGGTATGAATAGTACCCTTGATTTGTACCAAGCCCCAAAGTACAAAAACAAAGAAATTTTTCAAGGGTCCTATTCCTGAGGTATTTCAGTCTCCCCTATGAGGATCATTCATCCTCGAATGATGGGTAAGGGAAAGAACAAGTAGAGGTAACACATTAATACCCATCAAACTTTTCCTCAACCAAATTAGAAGACAAGGACATAAACTAAGATGACATGATCATCACATAACCCAAACAAAATTTTGCACCCCCAACACCTCCATTCTAACCTCAAACTAAATTAGAAAAAAAAGATTTGTTGAAGAACACATACCTTATGTACGAATTTCTAAAACAAAATCCAACACAGATACTTGGCCTCCAGATGGCTTTCTTGCAATTTTGGTTTCACCATGGAACCTTTACCAAAGTCACACCTCTTGTTTGCAATCGGCAAGCTTATCATTCCAAGAATCCTCATTGGGAACTCCTTAAAGGACAAGAAAATCAAAATACCCGTACCACCCAAAGGAACCAACCAACCTATAATTGAACACCCAAAACCATATAACTACTATGCCATGAAAATACTTCAAAAAACCTTGCCTTATAAAACCTTTCAAGTTCCTAACACAACTATTGTATATCTACCTATCAAAATTTTCAAGCCTACCGCATATATAATCACAGTATGATCTAGAACCCTCTATCATTTCCGCAAGGATTTTCACCACCTATTCCTTTACTAACCATTTCTCATAACAACAACCTTACCTCACCTTCAAAAACCCTAACTCTAGTAGTCATTTGAGACTCTCCCCCACTTTGGAACTTCTACATCCCTTGTTTCAAAACATCACTATGCTCCCTAAGCCACTACTATCCGAGAACAAGAAGAATCATTAAGGAACCAAAATGAAAGAATTATCCATGTCACCCAAGGTAAGACAAAACCCCCAAAATAATTCACGACACCATTGACACAAAGTACTTTATAACAACCACAGAGTCCATAAATAAAGAAACATCCCAACCAAACCATACCATAAAAGGAGTCCTTAGACTGGACACCGGAAGGAACACAAATGCATAAACCACAAGTAATGTAAAATAAGGCTAAGACTCATATCCGGGGAATAAGGTTAACACAAAATATAAACCTTAGGCATCAGTGCTATAATAATTCCTACAACACTTGCAGAGTACTCTCTTAACTGAGATGGAAAAGAATTACTAGATTATGCAACCCGACTTTCCCTTGAAGTCCACTACTAAAAAAAAATTTTAGACTAACCATCAACCTTCACCCCTTTACACTGACAAGCACAATACTCCACTTTAATGGATATCATCGAAAATGTACACCAAGGATGCTTGGTTATCCTATACCTAAGACCTTATCCCACTGCTACCTAGAGCCTAGCATAGATATGCAAAAATTATTAAACCAAATTAACTCCAAGGTTTCCAATTAAACCAAAACCAGTTAAAATCAAACCATGGCCACCAAGGCCTTTCCAAAATCATTTGAACCCAACCAAAACAAATTCATGCTCCCTTAACCAATTATGCAATGCAAAGAGTCAAGAATAGTTAAACTATATGACAAAAATATATTCAATGGTAAATTTCACAAACAGCTTGAGGGCATATAACTTCCAAGACCAGAACCAAGTTATTGGAGAATCCATAGTACCCTAAAATCTATTTACCATTCCCATACATCCCACAATGTTCATAAACATCATTTAAAGCATGAATAATTTATCATAATTTATGGGAAATAAATTAAATAAGTAATCATGTCAAAGCCCTTAATTTGTGCCAAAAACCACTTTCAAAACCATGAATGTAACAATCAATTTCATGACAATAGTAAACACAAGTTTAGGGAAAAAGATACATGCAAGCTCCATGATCTAACCCATCAATGACTAGATCCCCAGTCCCTCCATTTAACCTGAACTTCTAGCCTATATACTTTCACCAAGTTATCAATCTCACGCCCTTCAAAATTCTTGGGTTGTTATCCCTGATCTAACATATTTACCTTACCAATATCAAGCATCTAGGTTCAAGCCTAGAATCTACCAACCACCATGTACTACTAGAAAAGTACCCATATAGAATATGTATATGCATAGTCCACCCCACAAGGAGGACACTCCAAATCCTTTATCCACCTACCAACAACCTATTCACCTACGAGGAACTATTCCTAAGCACGAAAACACCCCATGAAGAAGCACTAGAACAAATAAAACCTTTATCTAAAAGATCCCTTAATTGCTCCTTAAGCCCCTTTAACCCAATTAAAACCATCCTCTAAAGAAAGAATAGAATTTAGACAAATGCCCAAAATAAGACCAGTCCCAAACTAACCTCCCCATAAAGAAGACACCATGAGAGTTGTCAAGACGACCTCAGGAAATTCATTCCCAATCAAAACTGAATGCTAGGAAAGACCTTCCGAGTTAGAATCTTTAACTTGAATCAAATAATAGAGACACCCCTTTGGAGACCAATCTCTGAGTTCTAAGATATGATATACTCTTTCCCATAATAGATAAAGAATGAATCCACCCTCCCATTCCATAACGACTCATTAGGGAGCCTAAAGACAACCTTTATAGATTCGACAGCCTAATGAGACATAGCACGAGTGCAATTAATCCATTCCCAAGAATGACATTGAAATCCACCAAATTTAAGTCAAACAAATCCACCAAGACCTCTTTACTAACAACAGGTACCAAACACCCTTTATAGACTCTTTTAGTAACTATAAAATCAATTACCAGGGTAGAAACAGAGAAAAAAGGTCCAAAATAAGCTTAAGATAGAAATACACAACCATAAATGGGGTCAAAAAAGAGAGGAGACCCTAAAATAAGTAAACTACACCCACCACAAAGAAAGGAGTTTTTAACATACCAGTATTGGCATCAAAAAATGCCTCAGACTCCCAACGAATAGTAAGAAAATTGAGACGATCTCAACCTATTTTGGAGCCAGAAGTAGCACCCAATAGCCTATTTGCCTAAGCGGTAATTCTTTTGGAACACTCTCATTGCATGTGACTAGTTGACCATGACTAAAATAACAATTTCCCTCTTACTCGTAATAGCCATGGTATGACCGACCATAAACTCTACAAAAAGAATAGGATGATGCAAATTAAGCCCCACTGGCCTGAGATCGGGCACCTTGTGCCCTAGAAGAATTTACCAATTGAAAAACACCAACTTCTAAAGGGATTCGAGTAGAGAGCACAAGCTATAAAATAGGACCCACCTATCTCTTCCTCTTAGACCATTTACCACCATACCATTAGTCTCTCTTTTATCAAGAAATTAAGAACCCTTTAGCTTGCCCATTTCCCAACCTTACCTCATTCCTTCTCATACTAATAAGATCGAACTGGCATGAGTGAGTTATCACTATCTAGGTTAATAAATTAATAAATGTAAAAACTCATCATTGGTAACTTCTCTTTATGGTAATCAAGAATGAGTGTCACCTTCTAAAATAAGGTCAATAGAGACCAGTGGGACTCCTTAGGGAAAACCAAAAGCTGTGACCCTTGACCTGGTTTGTGCCCCATGAGTTGGACTAGATTTATCCATGTCATCCTTGAGTAGGACAGGTAAGTTTCCACAAAATTTAGATCATTAAGAAGACCTGATCTGAACAGTGAACCAAGGAAGATTCAGATATGAGTTTAGGACCTTAGACTCCATAGCCCGAGAGTAGAACAACTAAGAAAGTGAAACATTCCTAAATTCCATGTAGCCTCCTTATTATAAGTATGGTGCACGACACACCCATAAGCAAGACTGTACTCGACACATCTTTGTGGACACCCCATGACACCGAAACCTAAAGCTCTGATACCAACTTGACACAACCCAAACTAGGGCCTTATGGTAATGGGCAATCCCAAGTCCAACCTGGACGTGAATCGCCCTCGTTATCCAACCTAACCACCTAATACATACCTTAAGTCAAATGAATTCTCAACATATAACAAGATAGCGTATTTAATCATATGGTAACTTTGGGATAAGTCTACATATAAGACCAACCTAACCAACTCCAACCATCTAATATCACACCAATAGCCAAACCAAAACCAAGATATTAATCCAATGTATATAATATATAAATTATAACCAATCCATACTATACCCAAGTCCATAGTTGTTCATACAAAGCCTCTAAGCCAAACCAAAGAGCACCTAGTCAGGACATGCCCCTGACATAGCCATAATCCAAGTCTATAAAAGATAAAAGTGCATAAAGTAATCTAAGATAGTAAATAGATACCTTTTGTACTATGGTAGTATACCACTTTAATCCAATGGCTGATCCTGAATCTAATCATAAAGAAGGAGGAGTAGAATAGACGATTCCTGCATCATGTGGGGATACAACTGCCCGAAGACAGGTTAGCAGGTGAATTCTATCATGCACTCAGTATTAGTGTAAGATAATTCCATTTATGAAAACCAAGTAACACCATCCATGATGCATACACCTATACATATATATACATATATATTTATATATATCCATACCAGAAAAGGGAACCAGGTTTAGCATTTATTAAAACCATTAACCTGGGTATGTAAAGCTTAACTATCCTTTATCACCCATGGGCTATATGGGTCCTATGTAACCCCCAGAACGGGTAATGATACATGTAGCTGCACGAATTAGAGATACCATAAGAGCCAGGGTTTCCTATGTACAAATCACTTTCCATAGTACATATGTACAGTGTACTTAGAGGATTCTCATGTACCTTATAGTAGCATATAATGGTCACCATGCACTACCTCTCATGTTGACCAACATGAGTTTCCAGTGTTTGTCCATTGGACTACCTCCTTCATGGTTAGCCTTCACAACCCACCATTATTTCCCAATTAAAACTATTTTCAAACCAAATCATTATTTAATTATTATTAAACAAGGCTATTAGTAATGGTATCTTCACACCGACAATAACTTGAAAGTATTTTTCTTAGCCAAACCTTTTAGTGGTCAAGGGATTCCCATGTACCCATAAACCATGTTATCCAATTAACTTGGGGGATTCCCATGTACCTCACAGTATTCATTACCATATTAACTTGGGGGATTCATTTTTACTCCATAAGTATGTTTATTAAGCCAACCATTATTTAAACCAATTTCATTAATTCATTCACTTGGCGGATTCCTATGTACCCCATAAGGTTCTCAAATAGACCAACCATAACCACCAAGACCTTACCATTTGACCACTCTAATCCATTTTAAACCATTCCAAACATTTAACAAATTTGAATAATTAAAACCATTTAAACCATGAAAAACCATCCAAATCCATTTAGGGTTGCATTACCAAACCAAACCATGCAAGAGTTCAAATGAAAGTTCAACAATAATGTGAAAATATTCTTTTAAGCATTTTATCGAACACGTTGAGGGCATACCTTAACCAATACGAAAACCAAAGCATAAACCATCATAATTAGGGTTACTCTAGATCAATTTGTTAAACCATAACCTACAAACACCCACATGTTTAAACCATTACCCAAAACATGTAAAAACATAGTTTAAACCAATACCAAGCAATATACATTAAGACCCTCAACATTGTTTCAAAACCACCATTTATGATTCATAAATCAATGTTTAAAACACATTAGTCATGCTTTTAGTTGGAACTAAAAATGATGGAAGAAGTACATGCCTTATATAGGAAGATTCTGAAGAGAAAAATGACTTTTGAGCCATTTGAAGAACACATAAAGTAACCCTAGCCTCCAATTTTCAAGAGCAAGTTTAAGAGAGTATTTAGAGCATTTCTATCCATTAACAAGTGTTATGAAAGGCCACCAAGGGTTATATAACATGAGGACATAAGGGGTTTGTAGTAGAAAATGTCTGAATTACCCTTGACTTAAAATTAAAACAAGCTACGATGTTGGGTACGACTAACCCATGTCATCCATAACCGAGGGTACAACTAGTACCCCAACTCGTACCCGAGACCATGCTAACACCCTACACACTGGTTCTTTTACTACTTCACCCACTTAAATCTTACCTAAGGGTACGAATTGTACACCAAACCATACTAACATCTCGTACCATAGATAGATTCTACAAGACCAACTAACAAGAAACATACGACTTGCCTTGCACCCCTCGTATCCTTCTATATGACTTGTACCTTGTTAAGTCGTACCTTGGGTAGTAACCAAGTCAATCATACTGCCTAGCATATGATTGAACCCTCAACCCACCCCATAAATCATATCCAAGGGTACGAATTATACCATTTAGACATACCAAGTCCAAAACCAAGTAAATTTTATAAGGTTCCTATTCTCGGGGTGTTTTAGTAACCGAAATGGACTTACTTTCAAGAGTGTTTTAGTTCAAGTACATATTTTTGATTCATTAATATTACTTATGTGATGATTAAGTTGTATAACTGAGAAGAGCGCATTTAATTATTCAAATTCAATAATAATATATAAATATAATCCTGAGAGATATTAATACTTTTATGAGAAATAGAAATTAAGAAATAAAGAATTCACTTTATAATAGAAATATCAAGTGAAGTCAAGATCCCAACACCTTTTAATATATTATGATAAAATAATATTTTCTCTATTTACAAGTTATTAATTAGCTATTTCACCACTCAACTCATTTTAATTTTCTTAAATTGTAATTAAAACAATAAAGGTTTGTAGACTAGATAAAAAATCTCAGTGGATTCGACATCTTTCTATATTATTATTTGATAGAGTGCGAGTAAAAAATATATACGCTTGTGACTCCACAATAAACATGATAAACACATAATGTAATTTAGGTAAAACAAATAAATATTTAAAAACCATAACTATTAACCTAAGTTTGTTATGGTTACAAGCTATGTCACGACCCATTTTCTTAGGTCGTGATAGCACCTACATGACCCCCAAGTAGGTAAGCCAACACGTAGTTTGGAACAATTAGAAATGGACTAATAACAAAGGCAGAACTAGCCCACCATAAATCATTTGAAAATATACTAGCAATAGTATAACTTGTTATCCCAAACAAGAAATAACCTAACCAGGCCCCCATAAGCCCAGAAGGTGCATGCAAAGACTCAGCAACTATAACATGTACCTATATAGGCCCCTATAAGACTAGTAGATATAGGATCCAAACAATTATACTGGTGATAGACAACGCATAATATTCTACAACTATAAGGAGAACCCAATGTATACATCTCTTCCAACTAACTAGCTCACAAAGGCATAACCTACGATGATCATCCATCTCCAGTGCTATGCCTCATCGAATGAAGGGTCCCATAAGGTTTTGGGATATCTTCATACACTACCTAGTCCCAAACTAGGACTTCTATAATATATATCCAAACTATTCCATCTAGTACTAAAGGAAAATATGAGCAAAAACTAGTGTTTTAACTCGAATCAGTGTTAAATGAGTATCAATTCATAAATCCATTACCTGAGATCAAATCTAGGACTCAAGAGATATAATGATGTTGAAAGGATCAGAATCCTCTTTCACCAAAGTATGTAAATAGTGGTGAAAAGAGTGGATTAGAAATCGACCAAAATCAGCCTTGATTATGTTTCTAAATTAGTATAATTAGTTAAAATTCATAGTCTGATAATAAGGGTGGTAGACTTTTGTTTTACAAGAATCATTTTAGGAGTTAAAAGTTACAATATATCCCTTTTAGATAAATAGTAGTAAAATCAAGGTTTTAGTTGGAATCATACCACTAAATAAATATAAATGCACCTAAATGCACGCATGCCATCATTAGTATCCGTACCATACAAACCATAAGTGCCTAAGCATCTATAAACTAGAATAATGAAATTTCAAAGATAAAATACTAGCCTAGTGTCCAACTGATATTGTAACTGCACACGCAAGTGTACATGGTCGTGCAAGTAATAAAGTGGTCCTTTTGAGCCAAATATCGACCCCACAGAGGTTTGTTGTTTATCAAGCAATCCAATTCTAGCCTTACTAACTATATTAATAACAAAAAAAGAGTTTGAGTTTTGGATGTTTAAAATTTGCAATAAGCAATAATGAGAATATAAAGCATTTGGAAGAAGAATAAGGAAAAATACAGGGTCGAGGCAATTTGAATAATCCTACAAAGATATGAAATCTTATTGGTTAAGTAAATTATCTTGGTTGTTGATTCACGGGGTTCATAACATGATTATGATCTTCCGAGCCTCTAATAATTTATCTAAATTATCCCTACAGCTACATCATAGAAGAGAATTATGAGAACTAATTCAAATGCATTCGGATTTCATCCCGTAGTTGAACCAAATGGGGGAATTAGGTATATTTATATTCTAATCATAAATCTATTATGTAATTCATTTTAAATGACAAGAACTCTCTCCATATTTTCCATGATCTAATCTAGTATTCCTCCTTCCAAGGACATTATGGAAATATAGGTGTATTCTAAAGATAGTGAATCAATGGTATAGTAATAAAAACAATATATGAACAACCAAATATGATAATTAACTTTAAACCAACTTAATTAAAAACTTAAAATTCATGTTCGCAGCCTTAACTCCAGGAAGGGGTGTTTATCCAGTCATAGTCATACAAAGCATCACAATAATTGAATTCATAAGTAAAAAACTATAAGCAAGCTAAAGTAATTAAGAAAAACCCTATTTGGAGCCTCCCACGTGTGTTTTATTTCCCCCAAGTCATCCCAAAGGCATTAAAATAAAATCTAAGTGTCCTACTTATAGTGTAGTATAAGCTTTGTTTGAAAATACACAAGGTTTTGGCATGCCTTTATAGTGTGTCCTAGCTAGTATGGCACGCTCTAAACACGCACCCACACTGTTTTTTGAAATTCACTTTGTTCCACAGCAATAAAATAGAGCTTAGCTTTCGTGGCACAGCAACATGTTTCAAACTCAAGTTTTCCTTTGTATGTAGTCCTTTAACTTCTCTTTAAGTCCCATACTTCTTAGATGCCTTTCCAACTCCTTTTAAGCTTGTTTTGCTTCTCGTTATTTCTTCTAACGCCTTTACTCATCCACATGCATAAAAATTGACATCCACATGAAGATCAATACTTACAAAAGGCTAGACCTGCAACCCTAATCATGTTCATTAATTATGGAATAGAAAGTAAGCTCAATCAAATAAAAATATGCAATATATCTCACTAAAGAGAAAAAACTATGGAAAATAATTAAGACTTGGACATATAAATACTCCTAAGATCACCACCCATACTTAAGTCATTGTTTGTCCTCGAAATACTCTTCACACTACACCCAATAAAGGGAGACTCTAATATTACTACAATTAATAAGATACTTAAGCTAGAAATAAGATGACTACATGAATAGCAAGTTCTATGTTAGGCATGTCATACTAGACTTGCAAAACTCATGAATACTACTTCATGAATTCCTAACTTGAAGATTTGACTCTACCAAGGTGGAAAACTCATGCACATTACTAAAAGAACATATATATCAACTATTTACCATTAAACATGCACCCTCACAAGAGAGTCACCCTTATTCACTCATAAACATACAATTTATAACAAGAATGGGTATGAGAATCAAATTTCAATCACTTTCATAATGACTTCATATGTCACATAATATAAACCATAAGCTTGCCCGTGTAATACTCCACTAATATCATAATATTAAAGATCAAGATCAAGTACGACTTTAGGGTTGTAATATAAGCTAAGGGATGAGTAGGAACTATTCTCGTAATAATAGTGACTATCTTCCCTAAGCCCGTTAATACACTCTTACATTAGAATCCTATCTAACCCACCAATTTTTCACCACTGCTATCTCCCCTCCTCTCTTCTATTTTTCCCATCTCTTTAAGCTAATTCATATATCATTAGTAAGGAGTATTTCCTATTACTATATGATTCACAAAAGATTAATTTTATTTTCATTATATTACTCCCGACCACAGACAAATAAGCTTTTCCCCCACACCAATAGCTACTGTTTTGGGGCTCCACTTTCATTTCTCCCTTCTTCAATTTTACCATCCTTAACGTTTAAATTTTTAATTAAAGCACTTAAGAGTTTTGGATCAAATTATGGTCAATTGAAAGAAATGGAATAAGCCACATATGAGGCTACCAAACAATAGGCTAAAGGCATAATAGGAAAAACTAAGATCATACAAATAGGGTGGATAAAGTAGGTACAAAATATGGCTATCAAAGAAATGCCTACCTCCTAAACCCAACATTAAGTATTTTGCTTACAAACACAATAGGTAAGTTATAGACATTCGTATGCAAACATAGAATGTAACAAAATCCTCACTCACAATGGCACATGATCAAATCAATAAGAATCTCTATAGACTCACAATCAAGAAATAGCATGAATTCAAAATTAATCCAACATCACACAAAAGTCATGTAAATGAACCTAGGTGTCTCAAAAATAGTCTTTCAACTTATTCCATCTACTTTCACATTTAAAACCAACTTGCCTCATGTAATCATACATAGAACTGAGTAAGAACATATCATTTTGTAATACCCCGTAATATTCCAAGCTTGATTCAACTCTTACTTACATGCTTAAGGGGTCTAAGGATTGAAAATTTTGCTAATTATTGAGAACTTAGTCATTTGTAAGACCCCTAAACTTTATAGATTTTTATTTTGACCTTCCCAACCCCAAAATATTGGTTTTTGAGTTGGTCTATATTAAGGAAGGATAAAACTATGTCTAGGGAAATTTTTGGGACTTTCAGAAGAGGTTTGAGACATGTTTGGATGGCTAAAATAGTGAAACCTCATGATATCCCGACGGTGCAAGGGTGGACCCACGGTGAGGGGGTTAGTGTTGTGATTGTGGCTTTACACAAGCAAGGGTAGTGACACGATAGCCGCTTGACCCAAGCAAGGGTCGCAACGTGCCAATGGTATCATATCTAACTTTTAGATATAACTTTTAGATATAAGTACCCAAGGGACATTTGAGTTATTTTCCTAAACCCAATTCATTCTTAACATGAATTGGTACTTCTAAAATGGTATTATTTGCCCCTCTTTTTCTCCCAAGAACAAAACCCAAATTTCTTTCTCAAGAAATCAAGAGTTTAAGCCTTTAAATTCCAGAAACCCTCAAGAAATCCTCAAGAAGTTATCTATTAAGGTATGTCGGTATTCATAAATGGGTTCCTTTCACCCATTGAGCCCAAAAACCTTCTTTTTAATTTAATTATGGAATTTTTCTTGTACTATAGAATTTCATATGTTCAAGATGGGTTAAATTCATGTATTCCTTGGTAATTTAAAATCAATTCATGTCCATTAATTATCCCATGAAAATTTAGGTTTCTTTATGCTCTAAATTTATTTTCCCATGTCAAATTCAAGTTAATTTCATGTTAAATGCCTAACTTACAAAGTTAGCCATGTAAGTATGTTGTTTTCCTCATACATAAAAAATTCCCATGTTCAAGTTCATGATTCTCATATGTTTGATGGAATGTTAATGTTATGGGCCTTTGAACCATTATTTCATACTACAATTTTAATCTTTGATATTGTATTTTTGATCATTCAATTTTAGAGGGTTCTGAACACCCGATACCTATGTATTTTACATGATTTCAGATTTTTAAGTAATAATTCAATTAAATTATAGATATTATTATTATTATTTTACTCAGTTTCTATAATCATGATGAGCACCATCGTAAGTAATGTTTAGTTAAATTTAGTTTAGTTTAGTACCAGTGTCAGTTCAGTTGTGAGTAGGATTTAGCACTGTGTAAACCTACGGATGAGGGCTCACCCAATAGTTAGGAGTGGGTCCTTAGTAGCAGTCCCTATGTTCTAGAACTTCATAGATAGTGTAGGATTATGTGGCATCACTCGCTAGTTTAGGACTAACACTCTATTATAGGTCACACGCTAGTTTAGAACTAAATCCTTAGTCATTTGGGATATTAGATTAGTGGATCTACATAACCAGTATTAGTACCTGTGGCACGGTACTGACACCCTTCCCACTAGGGTTACATTGGACCCTAATTAGCTCAGATTAGGTATGTAAGTTATATGATACCTCCTATAGTTTTGATCAGTATGTCAGTGTATCTCATCTCAAGTATACTTGACCAGGTGTACAAATTTATCAGTTATTCGATTACACAGATTTCAGCCTTTCAGATTTCAAAATATTTTAGTAACATACTTAGGCTTGGTCTTGCATTTAAATATATTACATATTTATGTATTCATGCTCAGTTATCTCATGCAATTCAGTCATTCCTTATCTCGCATACTAGTACATTTAAAGTATTAGCCTCATACTTTTCATTGTACTATGTTGTCTTATAACATAAGTTCAAATACTTAGTTTCTTGTTTGTTCTTAGACAACTCAGCGTTACCCAGCAGTAGTGGTGAGTCCTTATCCATCAAGGACATGATATATTTTCTCAATTATTTTAGTATTTCCTTACATTCAGTCAGCGGAAGTTAGTTGGGATATTGTCCAATCAACTTCTCATGATGTTTAGAGGCTTTTAGACAGTCAGACTGTAAATAGTTGTTCAGGTTTCTAGTATTGTCAGTTTTTATAGACATTTCTCACTTGTAACTTACATATATTCAATATTTATATTTTTAGTATTTTATTAGCTTATCTTCCATATATGTTAATTCAGTGTCATTTATTCAGTGCTCATAGCAGGTATTAGTTCATGGGTTAGATTGTGGTTACTTGTGATCGTAAGCACCATTTCATAACTAGGGGTAGCCTCGGGTCATGACAAAACTTGGTATCAGAGCCTAAGGTTTTAAAGTGTCCTAGGGAGCCTAAAAGTTGCATTCGGTAGAGCCTTATGCATGGGTGTGAAGCGTGCCACACTTATGGACAAAATGCTATGAAATGTTCTTAGGAAAGTTTCCCTTCTTTCAGTGTTCATGTAGTGTGAAAGAGAATGATCTCTACCTAATTCCTCTTTCTAACTCATCTTTCATTCCATTTACAGACAATGTCTCCCAGAAAAAACAACAAAAGAAGGAACGGGTATTAGCCCGCACCACCACCTATTCAGGAAGATCCCTAAATGAGCATGTCTCTCACGTTGAATTCAGGGAAACTTTCACAACCTTAGACCATTCTGTAACTGCTTATAACAACAAGTAGGCTATTGCCCTAGTAAATCCAGTGGCAAGTATAGCTAAAGTTAGGATTTGGGATTTCACTCGAATGAATCCCCTTCTGTTTTTAGGATCTAAGTCTGAGGATGAACTATAGTATCTTTTGGACATGGTCCAAAGAGTGATAGATATCATAGGCATCTTCGAGTAAGAGTCTAGAGTTGGCTACATACCAGTTGTAGGATGTATCTCACACTTGGTTTAAGTAGTGGAAGGAGGACCGAGGTGTTGATATAGGGCCTATAGAGCGGGAGGATTTTTGCACAGCTTTCTTAGATAGGTCCTTTCCCCTATAGTTGAAAAAATCTAAGGTTCAGGAGCTCATCAATTTGAAGCAGGGTAATATGAGCATGAAGAAGTACTCACTTAAGTTCACCCAGTTGGTGAGGTATGCTTCTACTATAGTGGTAGATAACAGGTCAAGGATAAGTAATATTGTATCTGGTGTAGCTGATAGTATGGTTAAGGAGTGTAGGATTGCCATGTTTATTAAGGAGATAGACTTATCTAGACTCATCTCTCATTCTCAGAAGATTGAGAAAGAGAAGCATAAGGAAAGGGAGAGAGAGAATAAGAGGGCCAAAATATATCGTTTTAACTTTTCTCAGCCAAGGTTAGAAGGCAATACCATTCTCAATTTCGATAGAAGTTTTCATCTACAGATCCATCTTCAGCTAGTGTGACAGTGCCTAAGTTCAGGCAATAGAGTCGGGATAGAGTGTCAAGCTCTAAGTCCCAGGGCAGTGTGAACAGTGATTGCACTAATCCGTTTTGCCAAAAATATGGTAAGAATCACTAGGGTGAGTGTAAAGAGGGTAGTGATGTATGTTTAGATGTGGTAGGCCAGGCCACAGGATTCAGGAGTGCCTAGTGGTTGCCTAAAATGGAAAGAATTTATGCTAATAGGGCCAGTCTAATTTTTCATCAGCTCTAGTAGGTCACCCAACTCAGTAGGGTGCCACATCCAGTAAAGTACCTCTGATGTGGTTACAAGTACATTACAAGTCTTCCATCTTCATGTTTATGAATTGTTATATCCCATAGCTTCACTTTTCTTTGTGACTCCTTACATAGATGTGGACTTTGGTGTTAATCCAGAAATGTAAATAGATCTTTTCTCATTATCTACCCTAGTGGGTAATTCCATTATAGCTGGACGGGTATACAGAAATTGCCCTATCACTATGTCCCAAAATGTTACCTCAGTTGACCTCATGAAGTTAGACATGATGAATTTTGATGTCATTCTCAGCATGGATTGGCTCCACTCATGTTATTCCTCAGTTGATTATCGAAATAGAGTCGTTCAATTTTAGTTTCCTAGTGAACCAGTCATTTAATGGAGGGGTAGTACTTTGGTGCTTAGGGGTCAGATTATTTCATATCTAAAAGCCAAAGAGATTATATCTAAGGGGTGTGTTTACCATATTATCTGAATCAAGGATTTAAATTTAGAGACCCCGAGTCTTGAGTCAGTTTTAGTAGTAACTGAATTTTCAGGTATGTTCCCTAAATATCTTCTAGGAGTTCCTTTCGAGAGGGAAATTGACTTCAGAATTGATCTTTTTCCATATACCCAACCTATATCTATTCTATACTACAGAATAGCTCCAAATAAGCTTAAAGAATTGAAGGAACATTTAAAAGATCTCTTATATAAGGGTTTCAGCAGGCCTAGTATCTCTCCATAGGGTGCTCCAGTCCTATTCATGCATAAGAAAGATAGTTCTCTCAGTAGATGAATTGATTACCGTTAGCTGAACAAACTCATAATCAAGAACAAGTATCCACTCCATAAAATTGATGACTTATTCAACCAACTTTAGGGTGCAAGTTATTTCTTTAATATAGACCTCAGATTCAGTTATTATCATCTTAGAGTCAGAGAATGTGACATTCTAAAGATAGCTTTAAGAATTCAGTATGGTCACTTCAAATTTCTAGTTATGTCTTTTGGACTAACAAATGTCCCTGCAGCTTTCATGGACTTGATGAACAGATTGCTCAAGCATTACTTTGAAATGTGTTTCATAGTATTCATTGATGATATCTTTGTCTATTCATGCAGTGATAATAATCATGCAAATCATCTGAGGGTTGTGTTGCAGACCCTTAGAGATCATTAGCTATTCGTTAAGTTTAGTAAGTGCAAATTTTAGCTAAGATTAGTACCTTTCCTTGTCCATATAGTTTTTAGTGATGGCATCTGAGTTGACACTCAAAAGAATAAAGTAGTAAGAAACTGGCCTAGACGTATCTCTCCATTAGATATTAGGAGCTTTTAGGGTTTGGCTAGCTACTATATGTAGTTTGTTGAAAGTTTTTCTTCTATTTCATCCCCTATGTCCCTATTGACTCAGAAGAAGGTCAAATTTTAGTGGTCAGATTCTTACGAGAGGAGTTTTCTAAAGTTGATAGCTCAACTTATTTTTGCCCCAGTTTTGACTCTACCAGATGGCACAGATGCATTTGGAGTTTACTGTGATACTTCTAGATTTTGTTTTGGTTGTGTTTGATTAATAGAGGCAATGTTATAGACTACGCCTCTAGACAACGTAACCCCATGAAAAAAATAATCCTACCCATGACTTTGAGTTGGAAGTTATTGTTTTTTCCTTTAAAATTTAGAGGCATTATCTTTATGGGGTTCATGTGATGTTTCCACTGACCATAAGAGTTTATAGTACGTATCAAGCAGAAAGATCTAAATCTTCATCAGAGAAGGTGGCTTCAATTGTTAAAAGATTATGATATGAGTTTGGTGTATCATCCGAGCAAGGCTAATATAGTGGAAGATGCCTTTAGTAGATTGTCCATGGGTAGTGTTGCTCATGTTAAGGGAGATAAGAAGAAGTTAGTTAGTGAGGTTCATCTTCTTACTAGATTAGGTATTCGGTTGGTTGATTCAGCTGAGGGTAGTATTGGGTTTAGAATGGTTTGGAATTTTCTTTGGTTGTTAGAGTGAAAGAAAAGAAAGATAGGGATCCTAGTTTGGTTAAGTTGGAGGAAGCAGTTAGAGATCAGAAAGTAGAAGTTTTCTCTCAAGGGGGAGATAGTGGGCTTCATTATCAGGGAAAGTTATGTGTTTCATATATTGATAGTTTGAGACAGCGAATACTTGCAAAAGAACATGGTTCGTGATACTCTTTCCACCTAGGAGCCACTAAGATGTACCATGATTTGTGGGAAATCTACTGGTGAAATGGTATGAAGAAGGATATTATAGAGATTGTAGCAAAGTATTCAAATTATTAGCAGGTTAAGGTTGAGCATCAAAGACCTAGTAGTACACTTCAGGGGTTTATCATCCCCACTAGGAAGTGGGAAATAGTGAACATGGATTTTGTGATAGGATTCCCTCGTATGCGTCATCAACGTGATTCGATATGGGCCATTGTGGATAGAATGAAAAAATCATCTCAATTCTAGCCAGTTCATACTTTGTACTCTGCTGAGAAATATACCAGGCTTTATCTTAGGGAGTTAGTAAAGTTGTATGGGATTCCATAGTCTATTATTTTAGACAGAGGTACTCAATTTAACTCTCACTTTTGGAAGGCTTTTTAGAAGGGCTTGGGTACCCAAGTTTATCTTAGTATAGCTTTTCATCCCTAGACAAATGGTCAAGCAGAGAGGACTATTCAGACCTTCGAGGATATGTTGATAGCATGTTTTATTAACTTTAATGGTAGCTGGGATGACCACTTGTCTTTGATTGAGTTCGCCTATAACAATAGTTACCACACCAGTATACAGATAGCTCTATTTGAGGCTTTCAATAAAAGGATGTGTAGATCTCCCATTGGTTTGTTTGAAGTAGGTAAATCTACTTAATAGGGCCATATTAAGTATTTGAGTCAATGGAGAAAGTTTAGCTAATTTAGGAGAGGTTGAAGACAATCCAAAGCCATCAGAAATCTTATGTAGACCTAAAGAGAAGGGATCTTGAGTTTGAGGTTGGTGATTTAATCTATTTGAAGATTTCACCTATGAAAAGAGTGAAGAGATTTGGCAAGAAGGGGAAACTCAGTCCCCGCTATGTTGGCCCTTACAGAATCTTAAACTATTTCTAAAAGGTAACTTATAAGCTTGAGTTATCTACATATTTGTCATCAGTACGCCCGATGTTCCATGTTTCTTTGTTAAGGAAATGCATCAGTGTTACAGTTGTTGTTGTTCCTTTAGAAAGTATAGATGTTCATGATACCCTTTCCTATAAAGAATTTCCAGTTGGAATCCTTAATCATTAGATTAGTAGGCTAAGGAATAAAAAAGTTCCCTTTGTTAAAGTTCTATGGTGAAATTAGTTTGTTGAGGGAGCAAATTGGGAAGCAGAAGCAGACATCCAAATCAAGTGCCCTCATCTTTTCTCCACAAACTCAGATTCATCTTAAGGTAACGATCTTCCTTATATTGACTCCTTTTTGTTCTGTGTTTCAACTATGTAACCATTCTCATGTCATTATATGTAATCACAAAGTCAGTTCAGTTCATGTATCATGCTTCAGACTCAATTATGTAATCATGTTCCAAATCGTACATGTTTAGTATATGGTTTCAGTGCCTTATTATTGTCAGTTTAAACATCCTTATTCAACGACAAATGTTCCCGTGAGAGATATATTATAATAACCTATAATATTCGAAGCTTGATTCAGCTCTTAGTTGCATGATTAAGGGGTCTAAGACTTGAAAATTTCACTAAGTATTGAGGACTTAGTCATTTTCAAGACCCCAAAACTTTATGGATTTTTATTTTGGCCTTCCTGGTCCTAAAATATTGGTTTTTGAGTTGGTTCATGTTTAGGAAGGTGAAAAGAATGTCTCAGGAGAGTTTAGGGACTTTCGGATGAGGTTTGAGACATGTTTGGATGGCTGAAATAGTGAATCCTCATAATATCCCTGCAGCACGAGGGTGGCTCCGCAGGTGAGGGAGGTAATGGTGAGATGGTGGCTTGACCCAAGCAAGGGTCATGGCACGATGGCCGCTTAACCCAAGCAAGTTTCATGGTGCGCAAAAGGTATCATGCCCAACTTTTTGACTGAAGTGTCCAAGGGGCATTTTTGTCCTTTACGTTAACCCAATTCGTCCTTAACACGAATTGGAACTTCTAAAAGGGCATTATTTTCCTCTTTCACTCTAAATTGCTCTCAAGAAACCCTCCTCTTATCCCAAGAACAAAGTCCAAATTTCTTTCTTAAGAAATCAAGAGTTCAAGCCTCCAACTTCAAGAAACCCTCACAAAATCCTCAAGAAGTTAGCTATTAAGGTATGTGGGTATTCATCAATGGGATCTTTTCACCCATTGAGCCTAAAAACCTTCTTTTTAATTCAATTATGGAGTTTTCCCTGTACTATGGAATTTTATATGTTCAAGATGGATTAAATTCATCTATTCCTTGGTAATTTAAACTCAATTCATGTCCATAAATGATCCCATGAAAAATTAGGTTGCTTCATGCTTTAAATCCAATTTCCCATGTAAAATTCAAGTGAATTTCATGTTAAATCCCCAACATATGAAGTTAGCCATGTAATCATGTTGTTTTCCTCATACTTAACACATTCCCATGTTCAAGCATATTTGATGAAATGTTCATGTTTTTGGCCTTTGAACCATGATTTCATACTACAGTTTTAACCTTTGATCATTCAATGCTGGAGGGTTATGAACACCCAATACCTATGTGTTTACATTATTTCAGATTTTCAAGTAACAATTCTGTTAATCCATGGATATTATTATTATATTACTTAGCTGATATAATCATGATAAGCACCATCAGAAGTAATGTCTAGTTAAATTTAGTTCAGTTCAGTACTAGTGTCAGTTTAGTTAGGAGTAGGATTTAGCATCGAGCAAACCTAGGGATGGGGGCTCACCCACCAATTAGGACTGGGTCCTTATTAGTGGTCCCTAAATTCTAGAACTATGTATCTAGTATAGGATTATGAGCTATCACCCTCCATTTTAGGACTGATACTCTCTTAGGGGTCACCCACCGATTTAGGACTTAATCTGTAGTCCTTGGGACATCAGAGGAGTGGATCTACATAGCCAGTGTTACTACCCATGGCATGGTACTGACATCCGTCCAACTGGGATTACAGGTTGGACCTCAATTAGCTTAGATTGGGATATGTTGGTTATATGATACCTCCCTCAGTTTTGGCCAGTATTTTAGTATATCTTAGCTCAGGTTTTCTTGACCAAGTGTACATATTTATCTGTTATTCAATTACACAGATTTCAGCCTTTTAAATTCTTTTATTAACATGCTTATTCTTGGTCTTGCATTCTCAGATATTACATGTTTATGCATTCATGCTTAGTTATCTCATGCATTTTAGTCAGTCTTTATCTCACATGTAGTACATTCAAAGTATTGACCGCATACTTTTCTTTGTGCTACGTCATCTTATCACATAGGTTCGGATGCTTAGTTTTTTTACCGTTCTTAGCGTTACCCAATAGCTGTATTGGTGAGTCCTCATCCATCAAGGACATGATATGTTTTCTCAGTTATTTTAGTATTTCCTTATGTTCCGTCAGTCAGAGTTAGCAGGGGGTTTGTCCCATCAAATCCTCATGATATTTAGAGTCTTTCAGACAGTGAAACAGTCAGTCAGTAAACAATTGTTTAGTTTTTTTAGTAGTATTAGTTGTTACAGACATTTCAAACTTGTCGCTTACATATATTCATTATTCATATTTTCAGTATTTATCAGCTTATCTTTTGTATATGCTATTTTAGTGTTATTTATTCAGTGCTCACAGTAGGTACCAGTTCATTGGTTAGCTTATGGTTACTTGTGACCGTAAGCACCATTGTTGTGACTAGGGGTAGCCTCGGGTCATGACACATTTATTCCTAATAATAAAAATTTTAAAATTACTCCAAAAAATCAAAAAGGGATACTAGGTTCAAAGGGATCCTCCTCATATATAAACCGTAAAGAGAAATCATGATGTGGGTGAAGTGTGCTTCTACTAAACATAACCAACATAAATAGATAACAGAAAATAAACAAAGATAAAATCTTTTTGCAATTTTTAAATTTTAGTCAAAAATTAGAAAATAAATCAAAATGAAAATCCTATAGCATACTTCACCCTAAGCCATCGAAAGATTCCGCGCTCTACATCCAAAACTATACTGTGTCTTAAAGTATAAACTAAAAGTAAGGGTAGAAATACTCTAGTAGCATTATGTTTATTAAAGAGGTTTGGAGGACCCCACACTCAATTTTGGCCATGCTCCTTAGCTCAGATCTCTAGTACTCAGACTTTCCTTCAACCTATTAGCATAAAAAAATTAACCATTGGTGATACCAAAGGAAAACTAAAAATAAAAACAACTACCTTAACTTAGGTTGCCTCCAAAACAACACCTAATTCAATGTCGTGGCAAGACTTATGTCATAACTCTCAACTACAGTCTCTAATCATTTTCTCCTACTTGGAGCCCATATTCATACTTTTTATGACCTTTTGGGTGCTACCTCTTAAGGACTTCAGCTATTTCTACACTTTCTTTTTTAGGCACCCTTTCAAGTTTCTCCACTTCGGGCTTAGTTGTTATTCTAGGCAACTTTATGAGAGAGTCCAAAGAGGTAAATGGTGGTTTGCACTTCTTCATCCTATACATGTCTACTTCCATAACCATGATCATGCATAAATCTTTGTAGTGTAAGGGTGTATTAAGTGGTTTGTACACTCTAAAGACCACTTCTTCATGATTCAAGCTTATTTTAAGAGTGCCTTATCTCAAATCTATCAGTGCTCTTCCAGTTTCCAAGAATGGGCGTCCTAATATGATTGGAACTGTCATATGTATCATAATATATAATAATAAATTCATCAAGAATAATGAATTTTGGACTCATTTTGGGCTATTGATTAAAAGTTGGTTAAAATGACACATTGGGCTTTGGGCCCTCATTTTTATCAAAAGAATCTCTATTGGGAATTTTGTCAATTTTGTTGAGTCCAAAATTCCATTTTTGTTGGGGTTTATTCGTTTTTATCCATGGTATTTTGAATAGGCATGGATCACCCAAAAACACTTTGAGAAATTTCCATCTTCTGGTGGCATCGCTTTAGCGACCACCTTGGCACCTAGGCGAGTCCACCTAGGTGAGGATGGGGATATCATGTATGTTAGGTGCTGAGTGACCCTATTGGCTCCTAGGAAATATTGCTTTGGAGACCAAATAGGTGCCTAGCTGACTATCGAACATCAAGTGTGAAAGCTGCCTACGCAATCCTACTAGTACCTTGGCAACTAAATAGGCGCCTATGTGACCAATTTGAGCCTTTTCTAGGCTTGGTTCATTCTCAACCAAAAACTACTTCCCCTATTAAACCTCCTTAAACACTATTTGAGCTTAATAAACAGCTGGAGAACATCAATTTATGGCCTGTTTTATATCAATGATGTTAAGTCAACCTTTATCTTGTTCGAATCTCGTGAGTTCTGAGCTTCCCTTCTCTTAGTTTCTCCATCTTTGATTCTTGATTCTCTAGTATTGGGGATGATTTGAGTGAGCTATCGAGCTCAGATTGTGACCAAATTTTGGGCACATATTCCTTGAGTCATGAGGGACCTAATTACGGGTTCAATTTCAAAATTCTATGCACGGGTTCTAAAGATCCATTTAGATTCAATTTTCAACCCGAAGTATTATATAGCAATATAGGTATCATTTTACTCGTATTAATATGTAGATTATGATTTTTATAGTGTGATGACATTCTGAGATCATGGAGAAAATGTATGTGGTTCATGGATGGTTCAAGGTTCTAGTTCAGATATGAGGTCGGCTTCGATCGACTTTTCTTTGTGATATTATGTATTTTATAGATTGCATACTAGGTAGGTATTATAGGATAGGTTTATACCTATAAATGTCATGTCTTTACCTATCTAGGGGATTTAGAATAGAAATGTGACTTGAACCTTAGTCTAGAATATTTGTTATGGTTGTAGGATCCTATTAAACTTTATTATAGATTTGTTTAACCATGTGTTGACATGAAGGATTCCATAATATAAGACTTAAAATATTTCTTAGTGAATATATTTCCCCAAGTAGATCCTTCGAGTAGCTTTATGCCTTTGTTACCGTAGTTTCCCAAATGGTGGTGTTAACATCCTGTTAATTTATGTATTGTAAGGCTTGAGGCCGCGGTTACTGATCTTAGGCATATTTATACATCCAAGTGTTGATTATTTCTCATACTTTTGTCTCTTTAGTGAGATACATTGCATATATTCATTTGATGGAGCTTACTTTATGTTCGTTAACTAATGAACATTATTAGTGTTGCATGTCTGATCTTGTGCAAGGATTGAGCTTGATGTGGATATTAATACCGATGCTTGTGGATGAGTGAAGGTCTTAGGAATAATACCCAGAAGTAAAATAAGTTAAAGGAATTGGAAAGTCATCTACGAAGTATAGGACTTAAAGACAAGTGAAAATACTACACTAGAAAGGGAAATTCGAGTTTGAAAAACATCCCCATGACACGGAATCTACGCTCCATTTTATTGGTGTGACATGGATCTAGCAACAAAGTAAATTTCAGGAAATATTATCGGTGCACGTTTAAAGTTTGCCACTCAAGCTAGGCCGTGAGATAAGGGTGTGCCACACGATAAGGGTGTGCCACGACCTTTTGTATTTTGGGGAAAAATTTATACAACAACAATATACTAATGTACTCCCATAAAGTGGAGTTGGGGGAGGAGGGAGAGGGAGGGTGTAAAGTGTATGTAGTCCATACCACTACCTCATATGAAGTAGAGAAATTGTTGCTGATAGACCCCCGGCTCAGGGAAGATAACTTGGGAAAAATTTATACTACACTACATATAGGACACTTAGCTTCTATTCTAATGAGAATGACTTCAGATAGAGAAAACACATTAGGGGGCTCCAAATAGGTTTTTTCTTCTTTACTTTTGTTTACTTGTAGTTTTTACTTACGAATTCAATCATTGTGATTCTTTATATGACTACAAGTATCTAAACACCCTCTTTATAGGGTTGAGGATACGAACATGAATACTTAGTGTTCAATTATGTTTGTTTAAAGTTAATATCATATTTGGTTGTTCATATGTTATTGTTATTACTATTCTATTAATTTACGGCCTTTAGAATACACCTATATTTCTATTGTGAGCCCGGAAGGAGAAACAATAGATTAGAACTTTGAACATATGGAATGATTTCTTTTCTTTTAAAATAAATTAAAGATAGGATACATAGTTAGGATAGAAATATACCTAATTTTCCCCATTTGTTTCAAATACGGGATGAAATCCAAACGCTTTTGAATTATTTCTCACATCCCTACTCAATAATGTAGTTATGGGGCTAATTTAGATAGAATATTTCAGGCTCGGAAAACCATAATCATGTTATCAACCCCATGAATCAACAATCAAGATAATTAACTTAATCGACGAGATTGCATATCTTTATAGTATTGTTCAAATTTCCTAGACCCTTGATTCTTCCTTATTCTTGTTTCAAATACTTTATATTATCGTTATTGATTAATGCTACTTTAAAACTTCCAAAACTCAAACTCTCTTTTGGTTACATCTCTCACTTTTCTAATCTCATTAGTAACATTAGAATTGGATTTTTTGTTAAACACCAAGTCCCTATGTGATCGATATTCAGCTCGAAAGGGTTAGTTTATTACTTGCATGACCACGTCCACTTCCATGTGTGGTAGGAACCAATAAGATTTTGTTATCATTGCTAAGGACTTAAAAATTTTAAACTCTCTATTTTTTATTTTACTACTTAGTTTAGCAAGTTATAATAACTTGGTCTTAGCTACTGAATATCCAGGTACAAGTTTGAACTTCAAGTAAGTTGGCAAGCGAAAGAGATTTGGTTGAACTATATCCCAAACCTAAGCGGTACTTGCACCAATTAAGGAGAGAAGCAACATTTCTTTATCCCATCCCATAAGTTCAACAATGTGAATCCATACCTACAGTCATCGTTAAAGAAAAATTAGCTTGTAAGACAGTGTACGAAGTAGTAATCCCACTCACAACTAATGTTACTTCCAGCATCCGCAGATCGAAACCTGGGGGTAGATTTGAGATTAATCAAAACATAGTGCAATTATTGCACAATAGTAGGAAATTCACAGACATGTCATATGAGGATCCACAGGCCCACCTAGAAAATTTGTTAGAAATCAGTGAGCCATTTATTCCTTATGGAGTCTCCATAGACTACGTGAGGCTCAGACTCCTCCCATTCTTATTATGGTGGAAAGCAAAGAAATAGTTGAAGGCAGAACCTTTAAATCAATGATAACTTGGGACATCTTGCCAAGGAAGTTCTTTATCTGATTCTTTCCATCTGAAAAATGGCAAGCTTAAGGAGTGAGATCTTAAGTTTAAAAAAATATCCAGATGAGAATCTCTATCATGCATGAGAAAGATTCAAGACTTTACTCAAGTATCTGTATAACCAATAGACCAATGAGGTATTAGCTCATACTTTTGTTAAAGGTCTTGATCATAGCATAAAAATTTTTCTAGATTCAGTTGTAGGTGTTCAGGCTCTGGAGAAAACTTATGATGAGCTATATACTCTCTTAAATCGAATTGTACAAAGTAATACTGAATGGCAAGGTAATGTATCCAAAAGTATGGTGAAGAAGCCTGCCGGTATAATAGAGCTAGCAGTATCACACCCTTGATTGCTTAGTTGGTCTCCTTTAAGAATCAAATGATAACGTAGTTCAACTAGTTAAGTATATATCAACCTCAAGCCCAAGTTAATGCAATTCAGCAGGGTCAAACTTGGAGTGAAATTTGTAGAGGTAGGTGTCACACTGCAGATTTATGTGGAGAAAATTCGGAGTCAGTGAACTTTGTGGGCAATGCACAAAAAAGATTATTAGAAGTTATGGTAATGCCTACAATCAAAATTGGCAGAGTAAGTATAATTACTCCTGGGGCAATAATTAGGCTTAACCTCAGCAATTTCACAGTAGAGTAATCAGAATAACATTCAGCCAGCAATAAAGAAGAGACTTTCAAGAAGATCCTGGCCAACTAAGGACAAATGGCAGTTGAGATAAAAAGTAGCAACTAGCTCAGAGAAATTTAGAGACACAATTGGGCGAGTTCGCTCAAGCATAGAAGACAAGACCTCAAGGGATTTTGCCTAGTGAAATAAAAAAATCTAAAAAAAAGTGATGGCAATCACCTTGAGGAGTGGTAGAGACCTAATTGATAGTACTCCATACAAAATTTATGAGGTACAAGCAAAATTGGTTCCATATCAAGCTAATGAGAAGTAAGTGACAACCATAGAAGCTAAAAATTTAGGGAAGTTTGAGTACCCAAAAGCAAAGGTAACCAAGTAAACACTAGAGAGACAACCACTATCATTCCCTTAGAAGCTTAAAAAAGACAAGGAGGATTCTTATTTTAAGAAGTTCCTTCATACATTTAGAGAACTTCATATTAACCTACCTTTGTTTGATGTTTCGTAGGGAATGCCTAAGTACGCTAAGTACTTGAAGGATGTGGTGACTAATACGACAAAGCTAGGTTACATAGAGATATCAGAAATTACTGAGGAGTGCAGTTCTATGGTGATGAGGAAGATGCCCAAAAAGCTCAAGGACCCTGGGAGTTTCACCCTTCCTATACAAATTGATGAAAGTGATGTGGTCTATGCTTTTAGTGATTTGGGGGAAAACATCAACTTACTGCCCCTATCTTTATTTAACTCCTTAGGTTTGTGAAAATTAAAGTCATGTTTAGTGATGCTCGAAATGGCAGACAGAACAAGAGTGGTCCTCGAAGGAAGCATAGAGGATGTTCTCATTAAGGTTGGTAATTTCAAAGCCTCAAGACCCAAATCAAGGGTCCCCTAGTCTAAATCGATATTCCAGAGCAGATTGCACTGTCAAAATTTTCCATCCGAGTTTGTTTACAAGGTGTTTTGGTCTGAGACCAACTTCTTAACTTGAAAGGCTCCAAATAGGGAAATGAATTTAAATTACAAATAAACTATTCAAAAATCACATCAACGGCTCTGGTAAGTCATAAAGGACTTGAAGCATTATGGGAAGGCATGAAGTATCAAAAATGCACTAAAATCATGAAAATAACCTAGAGTGTCATTAAAAATTAAGTCCCTAGTGAAGTCGCCAAGTTTTTGTAACCCATTTTAACACAGGTCAAATTAAGGTAAACATATTAGAAACCTCTAAATATATTAAGAAAGTCTCCACCTAATTAGTTCTATGGTGAATTAGGACACGTATTTTAAACCATGTGGTTAAACCTAAGGCAACTCAAGTGATTATAGATAATAATTCTAATTTACAATATGTTAAAGTGTAAAGACCTATCACGGCCCAAAATAGGCATGCCTATTTAAAGTGTAAAGACATGTCACGATCCAAAGTAGGCACGTGATGGCGCTTTTCAAACCCTTCGAACAAGTAGGCGTAACCCAACCAAAAGAATAAGGTCAAAAATAGAAAAAAAAGAAAAATCCCTAATATACATATATATATGAGACAAAAGTCTCGAAAATACTTCCCTAAGTCTGGTTGTCATCACTACAAGCCTCAATAAAAATTCAACTAATAATAATAAGTGTCTAGAATATCTTAGACGTGAATCAAAACTTAAGGCATAAATAGAAGGCTCTGAAATGTTTTGAAGTCCCTCAACCGCAACCTCGACCTCTACAGCGTCAACTCTGGAATGCCATATACCCTCTACCAAAAGAACTAATACCAGAACATGATGTAGAAAAACAAAAAAAAATACAAAGCAAGGGTGAGTACGAAACCACATATACTCGGCAAGCGTCATCGATAACCGAACCTAATCCAAAGCGATGGTGAGAACCACCATCCCACTACCCAAGCTTTCCCCCAATCAATCTATATCTCGACATTATATCTTTTTATCTTGTTAGGGTAACGTAACACAATGGTCAAAAAATTCACTAAAAATATGATAGGCATACCAGCCAAGGTGAGTCAACACTATTTATTCCATGATCACTTTATAAGGGAAGTTATTTATGAAGAAGACTCATTAATCAGATACATCAGGCTTAATTAATTATAATTAACCAAGTATTATGGGATGAAAAATAAAGAGACAGTGCACATATATACTAGTGTATGTCATACTACGAATAGGGCTACATATTTTTCTCTCCTGTCAAACCTTAGTCATACTCCAAGTCCCATAAATTTCCAACCTCCAAATAAGTGTAAAGTGATATAAGATAATGTAATGAAATAAAATGAATGGTCAAAAACATTATCACAAACAAGGTTCTATGATGGAAATACAATACAAAAGTAAATGTGAATACAAAATGAAACTATACTAAGAAATGTAATACAATGCGAATGATGAATTGCAACAGAATGATGATCAATAGTGAAAGTCATTGCATGAATTTACCTTTACACCTACCGAGCTAACAACTACCAGGTAGGACGTATATAGGGTTCACAACCCATATACTGTATCTTATATATCAATCTTAGTCTCAATCTTAAGTCTCATCTCCGGCTAGTATTCGTAGAGAGGGTTTTATAAAAGTGTCATTTTCTTACAAAATAGTATTTTCCAGTTGTACCAATGTCTCATGAATATGCATATGTGATATGAGGATGTAACACTTACAATGATTTAGTATAAAGATCAAAATTTATTCAATACTTGTATAAGTAAGCTCATAAGTAAACTCAGAATCAACTCAATGCATCAAAAAATCATGTTTTCAAATTTCATATGGCACTTTAAGAATAAATAGTTATGTAGACATCAATTATATAATTTTTGACCTCTCATTCGGCAATCACTATAATGATAATATAATTAAATTCTCAAATAAGGCCTATAATGTCAAGTCAAGGCCCTACTCGGATAATACAATGATAGATAATGTTCAGTTAAGGCCTATGATGATAATTTAAGCCTTCACTTGGTAAAAAAATAATAAATAAAGGAATTTTACGCACAAACATGACCTATAACATCAGGTCAAGTCCCCCACTTAGGCATAAAATTAACATATCCTCTCAAATTAACAAACAATATGCATATAATCCCCTATTCGGACACACGATCACAAATTGTTACTCAAGTCCATAAATATGTTAAAATAAGCCTTACATGGGCAACATGAAATAAACAACAATCTCAATAATAATAAATCATAGAAAATCCAAACCTAGCTTGTTTCATACACTGTCTCATCAACTAATACAAGTCCATATATGCTCTAAGTGTTTACTAAACCTCAACCATACCTTAACAAGGTAAGAATAACCAAACTATGCTCTCAAGAGTAACCAAGTTCAATACAAGCTTATAATATTAGTACCCGTATCAATTTTTCATGAACCCAAGTAATTAATTTACAATCCATCCTAGACATACTTACAAGTAGCAAAGCTTTCTAGAATCGGCATTTATCTAAATAAACTCCATCAAAGACTCTGATAACTGCGGAGATGCTTGGCATATCACCTAAGCAGGACCCCAATCCAAAATAAGACACAATAATACATACAAATAAACATATAATATATAAACAAACTGGAAAAATTCAAGGTACATCTCAACTTGCCTTAAATGAAGATCTGCAAATCCAATACCGTCTAAAGCATCAACCAGAAGCCTGACTCCTTGTACCTCAACTTGCCTTAAATAAAGATCAACAAGTATAATACCATCTAAATCAACAATCAGAAGCTTGACTCCCTCAAATAAACACAATTGTCTAATATAAGTAAATATGTCATCTATACATTAAAATAAAACTAAAAATATGTAACGCCCCAAATCTGGTACCCGAAACACCACACGGTACTCATAATCCCGAAGGACCATAAGCTAACCCATAACTAATATCTGTAACTTAGCATTGAATAGTAATAATATCGTAAATGTAAAAACATAAACTGAAAGGCCATAAGGTTCACTATTGATACATAACTAAAAATATGGTGTAAAAATACCAAAACAACTAAAATAACTATCTGAATATGTTATAGTCTGAAAGCCTCTAAAACTAAACTGTCTAAATAAAAAGTTGATGGGACAATCCCCCAACAAACTCCATCTGTAAAAATAAATGAAGTACTAAAAAAATTATCAAATAATAACATCCTTGAATGATGAGGACTCACTGTCGACTCTGACTACTGAAACTGAATGCTACTGATACTCTGGAGTGAGTGTTTCTGAACCTATGGTATAAAACACCATAGCGCAAATACATCAGTATGATTGAATGTACTGGTAAGCAAGTGCGGTAGGCTGAATATAATGGTTCATATGCATGAACAATACTAACTGACTGAATAACATAAATGTGAGAATATATGCATGAATATGTAACTGTTACTGAGATTGTGATAACACTAACCCATGAATTCTGATAACATAGATTTACTGATATCTGAGTACTAATACTGGGATACTGAATGAATAAGTCCATTGAGTATTGAGGAACTAATGTCATATTACTGATACAGGAATGACTATTTTTGACAGCTCTTATTATGAAGAATAGGTCTAATTGACAATATCTGACAGTCCTGAAATCTGAATACTAGTAACATGACTTTTGTATAATTAATATACTATTAACTGGGTGACTATTTCTGGCAGTCCTGATTCTGATAGAACTAGCTGAGTTGTGTACTGAGTTGAGCGAATGTATCTGACAGTCCTAAAACTGTAGAACTAAACTGAGTTCTGTTATTGAGACTAGATCAAAAACTGAGACTATGGGAGGTGATCATCTGACCCCAAAACTAAACTGGTGGGGTCCAACCTATAACCCCAACCTGAAGGGTGTCAGTACCGTGCCACGGGTAAAGATGAGGTATGAGTAAACCCTCTCTGACAGGGAGCTCTTCCATCAACCCCTCCTAGTAGAAAAACTCGGATGAGGTATATAATTCCTAAATGCGTAGGGTACATCTCAACCTACACTGGCTACATAGTTCTAAAATACAAGGATTGCTTCTAAGGATCACACCCCCTACTGGTTAATAGGTGAGTCCACATCCTTGGGTTCACTCGTTATTGAATTTTACTCCCAACTGAAGAGACACTAAACTTATTTAAACTGAACTAAACTGTTACTGATAGTATTGTTTAGTTGATTTGAATAGAGTTCACTAAATTTCCGTTGACTGACGAAATACTACTGAGATCTGATAATTGATTGAGATTAATGAAATTACTGAGGTTACTAAGATTACCAAAGGTATTGAGATTACTGAGTTTTCTTGAGTCATGTAACAGACTGAATTCAAATGATCATGGCTTGACTGAGAGTATCATGAAAACTGACACTGGCTCTAGGCACACAGCTAAATTGTCGGGTACAAGTACCCCTAGGACTCTATTGCATTAAACTCACAAGACTTGACACTTCTTGAACACGTGAGGTAAGGTTAAAGCATGTATTTATTATTTGAGTTACAATTGAGCTATAATACACAATTTCTATCCTCTTAGGCATTTTTTCAAACACCTTACATGCACAACTTAGGGCATAGGTGCAATCATCAAATTAAATATCATTAACAACACAATTTCATGAATTTCAACTTGCATGCTAACGTATTTTCATAAAAAAACATATAAAGATTTCAACTTGGGAATCATACAACAAGATAAACATGGTTATAAAAAACCCACAACATAAATATCATGTTTTATAATTTGAAAGAGGGTTCTTGGACTTCATGGATGAAAGGAATCCAAAAAATCAATACTTGACATACCTTAGTTCTTGATTTTACGAAGATTGATGGAGAGATTTTTGAATTTGTGTATTGAATTTGAATCCTTAATTGAAAACCCTAACTTGTTCTTGAGAGAAACTTGAGAGGGAGACTATATTTTAGTTGAATTGGGGATAAATTCCATGTTTTAGACTTATATTAGGGTGGGAAATTGATACTTCTTCCCTTAAAAACGCAGATATTTAATGACTGAAACTAGGCATCGATGCTATTATCGATGTGGCACGTCGATGGCATTGATAAGATAGTCAATGCGTCGCGCCATCATCGCTTCGAGTCTCAGTACTTTGACCCTGGCAATCTTCAATAATATCAACCAAAATGATTGGCGACGTAGCGTTCAAAGATTGCGTTGGTCCACTATTTTGGTCTTCCAAACCTAGTCTAAACGTTGTCTGAAAAACCCAAAACTTGTTTGGGACCACCTATGGACCTCTTGATCATGAATTAACAAAAATACGGACCATTAAAGGACATTAAGGTGGCAAAATGAGATCGTCAACTTTCAAAGGCTAATAATAGGCTAAGTCTGGGAACTTACTTAGAATTTTTTTTTTTTTCTAAGTATGGGACCCCTTGACAAGCTTAAAGTACTGAATTAAGCTTAGAAATTTTATGGGGTCTTTCAATATCTCTCTCTTGGGAGCATTCGTCCTCAAATGAGACTGACTGAGAGGGGAGAAACAATAAACTGAAGTACATATTGAACATAAACAACCGAGACATAACTTCATGACTAGCATGACTGATAAGCCAAATGTAACATACTGAACATGCATATCTGATGCATGAGTAATTGATTCATCAATGCATGATTGAGATTTCTGATAAGCTAAGTTTCTCACGATGAGAATGCATGTCTGATGCATGATTATATGAATAAACCGATACATAAATGCATGACTGAATAGGCAATGCTATTTGATACCAAGTTTATGATGAGAATCTGAACATGGAACTGAATGTCGAGTTTGAAACTGAAATTAAACATGAAACTGAATGAGTTCAAGAAAGACTGTTACCTTAAACTAAAAATATAGATGAGTTTGAGATTAATTACTAATTATGCATGAGTGGAAACATGAGAACTTAACTGAGACTGGAATGTGATACATGATCTGGATTACCATGATTTGAATTAAGCACCTTGAATATGTGGCTTACGGCTGAGGTCGGATTTTGAGGGTCAACTTATAAATACCTCCTTACTCCAAACTTGATTCATTATGAGAAAAGATAATGGCATGTTTTATTTCATGAGAGTTCATGGAATTATTGTGTATCTCCCCCTTGGGACATTATGTCCCTAGAAGAATACTAACTTGACTGAGATATCGAGGAAAACTAGGATGATGCACAGGGCACCTACGAACTGAATCGCGGCTAAACATTTGGGATCTGAACCTAAGATATGATATATGAACTAAACTGATCTTACAACTACTGGGACTTTCTATTTTGGAACAGGTACATTCCTAAGATTTCTGATGGTAGGACTAGGTGGAAAGATGGAAAACTACAACATACAGATTTGTTGTCTGATTGTTAAACTGAGTTATTGGCTTTGCGGACTAACTCACGCTGAAAACTTATACTCGACTGGAGCATTTCTATGACATTCTTTCTATAGAGTTCTAGTGACAGTGGGGAGAAAACGAATCTTGGTTTGGCCTGAGCAGGACATCTGAATAGGAGATCGCTACATGACTAGGGTTTTTTGTATTATAAGGCAAGGCCAATGAAACATCTTCTAAGATAAGGCAACTGAGACTACTGAAGAGATCAGTATGGGCGCTGAGTACGAATGCATGGATATACTAATTTATCTAATTAACTGAATGAATGATAGCTGAATACTGGACATGTAAAATTGAACTGCACTTAATTTGGGATAGCTTGACTGAAACTATATAGTGTTATTCATAGAAGGTAATGACTGAGTAGGTAACATGAGGTAACTAAGCATGAGTGAGGGAAAACTGTATTACCTTAGGAATTCAAGATCAGGCATCTAACATGATTTGGGAACATTCTGTAAATTGAGGTATTGAAATACTAATATCTGAGTAACTGATGGTCATATGCTATGGTTGGGAAATCTTAAAATTAGACTGAGTTTTTGATCTGACTGGACTAGGACTGGGACTGAGATTGTAGTTAAGACGGTAATTGAGACTGTAACCATAACTAAGACTGTAACTGAGACTGAATGTTGGTTTTCTATAAATAAGGGTTAGACTAGTACAGGAGTATATCAGACAGACAGACAGATAGATAGATAAAAGCCATGGTTCTGTAAGTCTATCTTAGTCCTTTACTGAATATTGATTACTAAAATAACACTGTAACTGAGGCCTAGGGGCTGGAACATTAACACTAAGGATTCATTATGGGATCTAAACTGCGGGTATATGTGGCATAATTTGAGTTTGACTGAACACTAAGAGTGAAGTCATGAATCGTGTGGGCTAAGCATACAGTAAAGAATGACATGAGTTCATGAGTCATGAGCTACACGAACTGGGTTTGGAATTTCTGAATACGTGGAACATGATCTGCGACATTGGATGAACTTAGACTCCTCATACAAGGAACTTAATACACACACTATTCTATGAAAAGAACATGGATATAAGCTATATTCATGGGACTGAAACGTAAATCATACATAAGTATCGGGAGGGTTGAAGTACAAAACTTATTCATTCTATATCTACTGTCTGCTACTACATGGCTAGCATACCTTATCTTGAGGGAGTATTCTTTTATGCTCATGCTACCTTATCTGAGGTTAATGAACTCTAACACTTTGGCTTATTTCTTCTCTAGAGGAAAGAATCTACCTAAAAAGGTCGTAGCAAACTCTTCCTACTCTATAGGCTCTGCATACGCACCCTTATCTACCTTCCACTGCTTAAACTATGTATGGGCTACATCTTGTAGCTGATAGGTACCTAACTCTGCACTCATACTGGAAGTCACTCCCATGATATTTGTGACTTTTTGAACTTGATCGAGGAACTCCTGTGGATCCTCTTCAGACGTAGAACCTGAGAATAGAGGAGAATTCACTCGGGTGAAGTCCTAAATCCTGTCTACAGTAGAATTAGCCACTAGGATGGCTGGAAAAGCAGCTGGCCGATCATTCTGAGCTGTGACTGAATTGGCTAGAGTAGTGAATGCAGTCCTGAATTCTGCATGAGAGATATGTTTGCCTAAAAGGTTAGGCTGATCGGGCTGAGGGGTTGATTGATCTCTTATTTCTCTTTCCTGAGTCCTCTTTGGAGGCATGTTCTGTAAACGAAAGAGAAGAAGGGATTAAATTGAGAGTTCTATTGGAGCTTGTGCTCACTCGCATGACATGAGTACTGAAAGAAGGAAAACTACTCCTAAAACATCTCATAGCCTCTTGCATATAAGTGTGGTGCACAACACACCCATGTACAAGACTCTACAAGATATGGTTTTCAGACTTTCTAGGACGTTGTTGAACCTTAGGCTCTTATACCAAGTTTGTAATGCCCTAAATCTGGTACCCAAAATTCCACACGATGCTTATAATCTTGAAGGACCACAATCTAACCCATGATTGATATCTGTAACTAAGCACTGAATAATAATATTATCATAAATATGGAAACATAAACTGAAAGGCCATAAGGTTCAATACTGACACATAATTGAAAATATGGTATAACAATACCCAAAAAATTGAAATAACCATCTGAACGTGCTGTAGTCTTAAAGCTTCTAAAACTGAATTGTCTGAATAAAGAGCTGATGGGACAATCCCCCAACTAACTCCATCTGCTGAAATAAACTAAGTACTAAAAAAAATAATCAAATAATAATATCCTCAAATAATGAGGACTCACTGCTAACTCTGACTACTGAAACTGGAATGCTACTGATACTCTGGAGTGAGTGCTTCTGAACCTGTGGTATAAAACACCATAGCATAAATACGTCAGTACAATTGAATTTACTAGTAAGCAAGTGAGGTAGGATGAATGCAATGGTTCATATGCATGAACAATACTAACTGACTGAATAACATGAATGTGAGAATATATGCATAAATTCGTAACTGTTATTGAGATCGTGATAACACTAACCCATGAATTTTGATAACATAGATTTACTAATATCTAAGTACTAATATTGGGATACTGAATGACTAAGTCCATTGAGTACTGAGAAATTGATGTCATATTATTGATAAAGGAATGACAGTTCTGATTATAAAGAACTGATCTGATTAACTGTTTCTCACGGTCCTAAAATTTGAATACTGGTAACATAAATTTTGTATAATTAATATACTATTAACTGGGTGACAGTGTCTAACAGTCCTAATTTTGATGGAACTAGTTGAGTTTCATACTATGCCGAGCGACTGTATCTGACAGTTCTGAAACTGTAGAACTGAACTGAGTTCTATTACTGAGACTGGATCCAAAACTAAGACTGGTGGGGTCCAACCTATAACCCCAGCCGAAATGGTGTCAATACCGTGCCACAGGTAAAGACAAGCTGTGAGTAAACCTTCTCTGACAGGGAGCTCTTTCATCAACCCCTCCTAGTGGGAAAAATTGGATGAGGTTTATAATTTCTAAACTTGTAGGGTACATCTTAACCTACGTTGGCTACATAGTTTTGGAACCCAAAGATTACTTCTAAGGATTACACACTCTATTGGCTAACGGGTGAGTCCCCATCCTTGGGTTCACTCGGTGTTAAATCCTACTCCCAACTGAAGAGACACTGAACTGATTTAAACTGAACAGAATTGTTACTGATAGTATTGTTTAGTTGATTTGAACAGAGTTTACTAAATTTTTGTTGACTCATGGAATACTACTGAGATCTGATAACTGATTGAGATTACTGAGGTTACTAAGATTAGTGAGGGTACTGAGATTACTGAGTTTTCCTGAGTCATGTAACTAACTGAATTCTAATGTCATGGCTTGACTGAGAGTATCGTGAAAACTGACACTAGCTCTAGGCACATAGCTAAATTGTTGGGTACAAGTACCCCCAGGACTCGATAGCATGAAACTGACAAGACTTGACACTTTTTGAACACGTGACCAATATCGACAATTTATAATACAATTAGTTGGGGATTTCATGAAGCACATGGTTATCATAATGTTGTATATTGATGGAATTGCATATAGACATGTCATACTTTCATCAACCTAATCTTATGAACATTCCATCAAATAATCATAATGAACACAATATATTGGAAGTCATTCTTGGTCATAAGGGTAAAGCATGCATTAATTATTTGAGTCACATTGGGCTATAATAAACAATTTCTATCCTCTTAGGCATTTTGTCAAACACCTTACATGCACAACTTAGGGCATAGGTGCAATCATCAAATTAAATATCATAAGCAACTTAATTTCATGGATTTCAACTTCCATGCTAACATAGTTTCATAAAAAAAACATATAAAAATTCCAACTTGGGAATCATACAACAAGATAAACATGGTTACAAACAACCCACAACATAAATATCATGTTTTATAATTTGAAAGAGGGTTCTTGGACTTCATGGATGAAAGGATTCCAAAAATCAACACTTGACATACCTTAGTTCTTAATTTTACAAAGATTGATGGAGTGATTTTTGAATTTGTGTATTGAATTTGAATCCTTAATTGAAAACCCTAACTTGTTCTTGAGAGAAACTTGAGAGAGACACTATATTTTAGTTGAATTAAGGATAAATCCCATGTTTTAGACTTATATTGGGGTGGGAAATTGATACTTTTTTCCATAAAAATGGGGACATTTAATGACTGAAACTGGGCATCGACACTATTATCGACGTGGCACGTTGATGGAATCGATGCGATAGACAACACGTCGCGCCGTCATCACTTCAAGTCTCAGTACTTTGACCCTGGCAATCGAAAACAATATCAACCAATGCGATTGGCGACGTAGCGCGCCAAGATCACATTGGTCCACTATTTTGGACTTCCAAACCTGGTCTAAACGTTGTCTGAAAACCCGAAACTTATTCGGGACCACCTATAGACCTCTTGTTCATGAATTAACAATAATACGGACCATTAAAGGATGTTAAGGTGGCGAAATAAGATTGCCAACTTTCGAAGGCCAATAATAGGCTAAGTTTGGAAATTTAGTTCAAAGTTTTTTTTTTAAGTCTAGGACCCCTTGACAAGCTTAAAGGACTGAATCAAGCTTAGAAATTTTGCGGGGTCTTACAAAATATCCACATTAACTCTATTTAAAATGGGTCCAAAATAGGTTCAAAAAATGAGTCCAAAAATAAAAGGAGTAAAATCTAACTTTTATTTAAGGATAAAGTTCCTCATATCAAGAGGAGTCTATAGTTCAAAACTCATGTGAAATCAAATAGAAATCGAACCTTGTATCAAAAAATTTATTTAACAATTTATCAGGAAACACCTCAAAAACACATTTAAAATCATGGATTTGACGTTGTTTGAAGATTAAATCATAGCGTATTAATGGAATAAGGATTTGGGACTGTACCCACGGAAGAAATCACGAAAACCATTTTGAAATCACCTTAATCCGAGCTCCAAAAGTCCAAAAGTAGAGAAATACAATTTGGGGCTAAAAAGGGGTGTTTAAACAGTCCAGGTCATTATCCTTCACGAACAAGGGCCCTTGGTCTGATCGCCAGGTTACTTGACTTAGACCTTCGTAAATATGGGTCTCTATCCGTAAAAGAAAAGAAAAAAATGGCATAACCCTTCACGAATGTGAATTTTGGGACAATGGAGCTTCACAAATTCAAGCATAAGACTGGGGACGTGAAAATAAAAGGAGCATGCACGAGATGATAGTTGAAAACCAGCAAAATCACAAGTCAAAACTCTCTGAACGGACCCTCAAAATTTATTTGGGACCCCACAGAACTAAACCAATTATGTTACTAGACTAATTTCGATGTTTTAGACTCAACATTGATGTTGTATTTTTGAAAAAGGATTGTTTTCACAACATTAACCCTTAAGGTCCTTTTTTACTATATTCCAAACGGGGGCTCAAAATGAGATATAAAGCTCTTAAGACTGAACCAACCCCTCTACTAACCCAAATCTGACATTTTGGATCTATTGGTGCAGTCCAAATTACCGTCTGCACTCGAATCAAGAATTGTTGATCGAAGTTAACTATTGGATCTTAAAGCCTCAAAATAACCTCAAACTCTTCCAAAGCCTTCTCTAAGGATTTAAGAGTCTTGTCAACCATCCCTAACCCCAAAATCAATATGTAGCAAGTACGAGGAAGGGTAGAATGGAAAAAATACGAAAAATTTTAAATTTCACTCTGAGGGTCATCACAATATCCACCACTAAAATTCATGTTCATCCTCAAACATACAATAAGAAAATGTAAAAACAGATATAGGATAGCAAATAGCCTCAAAAAATATCAAGCAAGCACTCCAACACAGAGTCATAACCATAGAACTACCGATCCCAACATAGAGCTAGAAATATATCACATAAGGACTCACCAGGTCATATCCAAGCCTTTAAGGCCAAAACATCGATGAGTCAAATTTCTATATTTTTTAGCTTCCTTTATACCCAAAAACTAAGTTGAACACAATAGAAGGAATAAATCCACTTGGCTAAACTAAACCTGACCAAGACACCTCAAGAAAATGGTTGCAACCACAAGACCTAAAATCATCCTTGGACCTAGCAAAATCCAAGGAACCCATATCACATATATACCTATCAAAACATTGAATAGAATCTCCAAAGGTCGATGCTATCACTATCAATACAAACCACACCACAGCCCTAGACTACAACTACTAGGCCAGAAACTGGTGTCAAAGCTACATAAAACCTTAAAAGCCATACACCGCACCCAAGGTTACCACCTAATAGCAAAAACAAAAAAATCAAGACTTTTGAGGTAACTGAGGGTCACCATAACACTTTATAAACTATTGGCATAAAATCTCTAAATGACATTGATAACTTAAGCTACTTGTTAGAATAATACATTCAGTCCTCAATACAGAAATCCGTTGATCAACCTAAAGTCCTCATTAACCTGGTAGAATAACGAGTCTTTTTGACCCCGGATACATATGCAACCCATCATAACAAGTAACAATCAACCTATAAAAGAAGTGAAACAATCACTATATCTCACTCACAGAAGCCAAAATCATGAATCAAACTTAGGAAATATCTCTAAACTCCACATAAGCAACTGCTAAACTACAATATAAGGACCATAAATTCTCAACTCGAACCCATAGCTAAACTCGGAATGCATAAAAACTCTTTGTGAATAAGTTCCTTACCCTTCCTTAACTTAATTTTCCATTCAGTATTTTTTTAACACAAGAGCTATGGCATATTAACACATATTCCAAAATCAAAACTCATTAGTAGAATATTACATTAGGCCACTTAGCTTTAGAAGTAACATTTTCTATAAGTACTCTCTTTTATTCCAAACTTTTTTTAAACCAAAGAAAAGACCCCTCATACGCTGATCCTTTAAACCTAACTGAGGAGTGCCTGAATACCATTGAATCACCTCACGCAACAAAGGCCAACCACTATGGAAGTAATCAATAATCAAGGCATGAACACCTAAAATATTCCCTTATCCAACTAGAATCTTTGAAAAGCAATCCTTATAAGTTGTTTGTACCAAGTTTAAACCACCACGAGGTCTCCCTGCACAATCTAGTAAGCACCACTCGTCATCCCACACAATTGATATTGTCAATATGGTATTACCCAATATAGAATTACCTCAAAGTGGCCCTCTATATTGACCAACTCATGTACATGCACTATAAAAAATGCTTGCATACAATTCTATACTAGCCTTTTATCCATAACTTTCTTTACTCACAACTTACCATCCTTATAGTCAAAATGCTTTTTGTCCCCAATTGACTCATAACTCTCTAGAGAACCTTTAGATCACCTTCTACAATCTAAATCTGCAAAAACCTGCAATTAGTCCACTACTAGTCTATAATATAACCATCAAGGAAATCACACCCAAATACACCAAAATTCACCAAGCTCAAGAAATAAAGTGTAATCTCACTATGCACTCTAAGCGAGTCATAACATATGATTGATACACGTAATCCACTACTAAGAAATCATCTATGGGGTAGCAATAATAAAAAACCCAACAAAACTCATGAATTACACTAAAACCTAATTTTGAAAAAAGTGAACACCTAGAAGAATGTAGAACCATATTCAAATGCTACCAAGACAACTTAGAAAGCATACTAAAACCATACCTATGGCTACGACTACTGTACCAGAAGTTATGGCCTCGAGTATATCACGTGGAAAATGATACTGAGACCTGTCATCTCCCCTAAAAAAATAATCTCTATCTAAGATATAGGTAATCCCTCCTATTATGTTTGAGTCATCCACACCAGAAGTAAACTAAGAAATATCAAATCTCATTGAACCAAACCTAAAGAACCCAAAGGACCATCCTAATCTAAACCTCTCTATGTATTAACAAAGACCCTAGACTCCATTATGCATATCTCTATGATCATTAAATCCATAGGCCCTTTGACTTACAAGTCTTTCATATATCCACACAAACTCCTTTAAGAACACTCGAACAAACTGATCTCATGAAAGAGGAGGTAACCCAACTAGTATACCCTCCACAAAGGTCCTCCACCATTATTTATCTATCCCAAAGAGCTGAAAGAAAGTAAATTCTACTCCATTAGAATCCACCAAACCTAACTTGTGCCAAACAAGAATATATAAGCATCAAACCTAGGATCTCAGTTAAATTGAGGAGGATTGGTCCCCATAAAGTCTACATATCTAATTTGTCCTTCCATGGACATAAAGGGTAAAGTCACTATATATGGAGCAATCCCCCTTAATAACTCACTGACACTAGGAGAACTAGTAGTAGTCACATTTGCATCTGGAGTCTGAAGCCCTGAAGTAACAATGATGAACCAAAATAAGAGCTACCCTCTGAAGAAAACCCAACATTCAAACCAAACAATCCTCAATAGTATGTATGGTCACAAGTGATGTCTGCACTAGCCCAACCCTTCTAACACACTAGACCTACCACCATTAGAAACTTAAGAACCAGAAGGGGCAAAATCTGACCTGACTTCTAGCTGGTTTGGTTATCTTGATTTGACCTCCAACTCAAACCTTGCTCCTTCTGCACATCAAAGGCACAGTTTTTAAATCTTTAGTCACAGAAAAAATATGCTCACCATCTATGAGAGAGTGTAATGACTCGGGACTACCCCCTAGTCACTACACGATGCTTACGACCTTAAAGGATAACAAGCTAACCCATAACTGATATCTATTGTGAGCACTAAACAATAATATGTAAATAAATATGAAATAAATAGCTAAAATGCCATAAGGTTCAAAATCTGAAATACTGAAAATGATTAATAACATCTGAATATGAAATACTGTTTGAAAACTAGCTTGAAAAGCCTCTAACTAAATCTGTCTAAAAGTGGAGTTGATGAGACAATCCCCCAACTAACTCTATCTATTGAACTACTACATCAACTAAAAATATGAAATAGTAAAATATCCTCGAATGATGAGGACTCAATGCTAAATCTATTACTGCTAGCTGAATCTGAATCTACTATGCATAATCGGGAACCTAAGCATCCAAACCTATGAAATAAAATATCATAGCACAGAAAAGTATGCGTCAGTACATGGGAATACACTGGTATAATAGATGAGGTAAGGCCGAATGCAAGGGTTCATATGTATGGGGATGTAACTGAATGAATGAGAGTAACTGAACATAAGAGTACATGGGAAAGCTGAGACTACTGTAAGTACTTAGAATGCAATTTGTGTACATACATATATATCTATATATATAAAAATTGTAACTGAGCTTTTTTTAAGCTAAGTATTAAATTCTAATAATAATTAACTGATACTGATTGACTGTATCTGATAATCCCGATTTTGTAAAACTGAGATGAGGTCTGAGCTGAAGACTAAAACTAAAATTATGGGAGGTAATCATCTAACCAGCATGCCCTAATCTAAGATAAAAGGGGTCTAATCTATAACCCCAATTAGAAGGGTGTTAGTACCATACCATGGGTAAAGATAAGCTGAAAGGTCACCCTCTACTGGCATATTTCCTACATCGGAATGGTGGTACCCTCTACTGGCAGGTAGAGTACCTCATC
This sequence comes from Capsicum annuum, assembly GCF_002878395.1. Taxonomy (NCBI): domain Eukaryota; kingdom Viridiplantae; phylum Streptophyta; class Magnoliopsida; order Solanales; family Solanaceae; genus Capsicum; species Capsicum annuum. The sequence goes on along the minus strand of NC_061115.1, from coordinate 169,241,763 downwards.
AACCCTCAACTGACAGGTTTAAGGTCTCAACCTATGCTGGCTACGTAGTTCTAGAATGCAAAGATTTCTTCTAAGGGCATACCTTTTACCAACAGGTGAGCTCCGATCCTTGGGTTTACTTGGTGTTGAATCCAACTCCTAACTGAAAGATACAAAATTAATTAACAGAACTAAACTGGAATAATACTGAGATCATTGAGTTTTCCTAAGTTCTGTGACTGACTAAGTTCTACTGAGCTCTGTAACTGACTGAGAGGAGTACTAATCGTGACATGACTAATACTATTCATAACTTACACTAGCTATAGGTAAATAGCTAAATTATCGGGTATTAAATACTCTCAGGACTCAATAGCATGAAAAGTAAAGCAAAGCATAATCTTGAGTAACATATAAATGTTCACTTGGCCATAATTCATTCATGGAGACATTTCATCAAACAATTGTAATGCATTAACTTGTACATGAATGGGGAATACATGTTAGCATGCTATAATGGAATTATCTCATTCTCATAGACAATTTATCAAACACATGGAAAGCATACTTGGATCATTAAATCATAAACACTTACGGTTAATATGGTCACCACAATCCACTTGCAATTTGAAGGGTTTATCTTGAATATAATGTAAATCAACTCATACTAGGAATAATTCTTAGGATCTTGGAATCTAAATCATGGATAACACATAATCATGGCAATTATAATGCCCAAACTTACAAATTCATGGATTATAACATGGGGATTACTCAATTCAATATACATGCTAATCATATTCATGGAATCTACCATAAATCATGGATTGAAACTCAATAAACTTCAAAACATGAACACAATCCAATTTCATACATATAAACCATAAATCATAATTCTTGACATTTTAAAAATGGATTCTTTGACTCTATGGGTGAAAGGGACCTATAGATGAACACCTAACATGCCTTAAAGGTTTAATCTTCAAGAGAATTAATGTTTCTTGAATTTTCTTGGATTGGGAAACATAAATCTTGATGTTTTCTTGATAGTTCTTGAACTTGAAAAACTTGAATTTCTTAGTTTCTTGAAGAAGGGTTTGAATCTTGTTCTTGGGGAATGGTCTTGAAAGAAACTCTAATTTTGATGTTAAGGATGAATGAGGAGTTATGTTCTTTAATTTGATGGAATTAGGGGTTAAAAAGGATGGAAAAAGCCAAAAAATCTCATTAAAACATCGTTTTAGCGTTGTTTCGAACAAAATTGACGGTATGGGTGATGGACTGTCACTTTGGTGATTGACCATCACTCAAACCATCAGTTTTGGGCAATAAATTGGGCTTAATACCTCAGTTGCAATGTCCAGAGCGACGGTCCATCGCTGGCTTGATGGTCCATCAGCCTTCCTGTTGCACTTTGGCGACTCGGACAGTTTTTTGGTAAAATGGGCATAACTTTTTACTCCGATATAGTATTTTGACAAAATTTATATTGTTGGAAATATAATTGAACTATGTATATTTTGGTGGGTCATGAGTGTAAAAATTATTAGTAGAATGAAAGATATGCTCGTTTGAAGTTGACTATAGCAACATTCTTCTGAAGAATTCAATCGGTAAGGGATGTTTTGATTCGTCCAATAGCTAGGACGTATTTGAGTCCTTAATATACATCAAACTAGATCATAAAACTACCAAATCACTAAACATAAGCTTGAAGCATGGTTCTACTATTGGTTAGGATTCTCAGGGTATTACAATATCTCCCTCTTGGGAATATTCGTCCTCGAATGAGATTGGTTAAGCTGAGAGTACTGAAGAATCTAAGATCGTATAATGAACATGCATGAATGAGAACATAGAAAAATAACTGAGTCTGTAACATGATACATAAACTGAATATCATAAACTAAACTGATTCTCTTGAATACATGCAATGACATGAGAATGGTTTTAAAGCTGAGATTAGAACGGAGAGTCAACTTATGAGTATCCTTTATTTCAAGCTAGATCTTATTACATAAAAGGAAAATGAAAGGTTTATATCATGATATCTTAGGGGTTATAGTACATCTCCCAGTTGGGACACTATGTCCCTCAAAGAATGTTGACTTGGCTAAGATACTATGGAAAAGCATGAGATGGTGCACGGGACACCTACAAACTGAATCATGACTGAATAACTGGGATCTAAAACTGGAGCATAATACATAAACTGGGCTAAACCCGCCACTACTAGGATGTTACATTTTGGGATTGGACAACTAGATGGAAAGATGAGAAACCATCTGAATTTGTCTGCCTGACTGCTAAACTGAATTGATGGCTTTACAAACTAACTCATACTGAAAACTTACACTCGACTAGAGCATTCTTTTGATACTCTTTATATAGAGTTCTAATGACTTCAAGGAGTAAGAACCCTAGGTATGATCTGAATAAGACATCTGAATAGAAAACCACAACATGGCTAAAATTCTGTAATATACGCGCTGATAACCCTACCTACTGAGGTCTGAGCTGAACTAAATTCTCCCACTAAGTTCAAGTCTATGCAAATCTCAAAAATATATCTAGCCACTTATATATCAATATGACATTCAAGCCTATCTTCATGACTAAAGCCTCATGTAAAACAATCATGCAACAACTTTTTCTTAACATGAAACATTTACTCTCTTTCATCTAAGCAACTTCTCATCACTAAAAAGGGTTCACTGAAAGGTTAAAACATAGGGACCTAAAGTATGAATGGACACTATACTGAACTTGGCACTTTGAAGCCTGTGGAATAGGATATCAACATCATGAGTTTATCAAGGGATCTAAATGGAGAATCCACATGACATACTCTGAATTTAGTTGATCATTAGAATCATAACATGAGTCACAGGAACTAAGCACAGAGCTGACATGTAAGGCATGAGAACTGACATTACTGACATCACTACTAGAATCTAAAAGCCTAACATGGTTACTTGTTCTACCATCCCCTCTTAAATTAAGGCCATTATTCTAAATCTGTGGGTCACTAATAAACCCTAAACTAAACTGTCACCACCTTACTTCTAAAGTTTGAGGTAGATATTGAGAAAGGCTCTACTAATATTTTAGGTTTGACATTGAAGTTGATGGCTATATAGGGGTTACAAAAAAAAAGTAAAGCCTCGGGATCTAACTAAGCACAAATATAAAGATGAAAGACTCATAACGTACCCATAACTATATCAGGTGAACTCCCCTGGTCATGGATAGACTGGAGTGCATAAAATATATTTGGGCGTTGACCACTAGTGGTACTGGAAGCGGCACCTTGTTGATTCGGGTGACCTAACTGAGCTGAAGGACGACTATACTGACCCTGAGAACCAGACTGAGGATAATCTCTAACTCTATGGCCTGGCTTACCATACCCAAAATAAATATCACTGCCAGCTCTGCACACACCCTTATGATTCTTACCACATTCTCTGCAAAGTTGATGGGTATGACCACTGCTCACACTACCTTGGGTTTTAGAGTCTGGCGTCCCATCATGACTGTTATTCCTGAACTTTGGTACTGGTACACTAGCTGAAGATGGAGCTGGAACTGAAGACTTTGGACAAAACTAGGGAAAGTTACCGCCTTCTGACTTAGGTAGATTGAAATTAAAGCTACCTGTTCTAGCTCTCATACTCTTTCTTGCCTTCTCCTTAAGATTTCGCTCCTTAATCTGTTGAGCATGGACCATAAGCCTAGATATGTCCATCTCCTTAATCAACATTGTAGTTTTACACTCCTTGACCATACTATCAGATACCCCAGATACAAACTTGCTCATTTTGTACCTATTGTCTGCTACGACATGGGGAGCATACCTGGCTAACTGAGTAAACTTGAGGGAATACTCTCTTATGCTCATGCTACCTTGTCTGAGATTGATGAACTCTAAAACTTTGGCTTCTATCAGCTCTAAGGGAAAGAATATGTCTAGGAAGGCAGTAGCAAACTCTTCCCACTCTATGGGCTCTGCTTCTGTACCCCTGTCTACCTTTCACTGCTTAAACCATGTATGGGCTACATCTTGTAGCTGATAGAACACTTACTCAACAATCTCACTGGAATTCACTCCTATGATATTTATGACTTTCTGAACCTGATCGAGGAAATCCTATGGATCCTCTTCCGACTTAGAACCTGTAAAGAAAGGAGGATTCATTTGGGTGAAGTCCCAAATCCTGTTACAGCAGCATTGGCCACTGGGTTGGTCGGAATAACAGCTGGCCATTCATTCTGAGCTGTAACTGAATTAGGTAGAGTAGTGAATGTAGATCTGAAATCTGTGTGAGAGACATATTCATCCAAAGGATCTGCCTAGATGGGTTGAGGGGCTGACTGGTTTCTGGTTCTTCTTTCGTTAGTCCTTTTGGGAGGCATGTTCTGTAAATGAAAGGAAGAAGCAAATTAGACTGACATTTCAACTTGAGCACATGCTCACTCCTACGACATGGATATTTAAAGAAGGGAAACTATTCCTAAAATATCTCATAGCCTCCTGTCCATAAGTGTGGTACGCTACACACTCATGCACAAGACTCTACTAGATGTAGCTTTCAGACTTCCTAGGACACTGTTTAACCTTAGGCTCTAATACCAAGTTTGTAAAAACCCATGACTACCTTCTAGTCGCTACACGGTGCTTACGACCCCGAAAGACCACAAGATAACCCATGACTGATATCTGCTATGAGCACTAAACAATAATATAGAAATAAATATAGAATAAAAGGCTAAAATGCCATAAGGTTAAAATCTGAAATACTGATAATGATTAACAACATCCAAATCTGAAATACTATCTGAAAACTAGTCTGAAAAGCCTCTAACTGAATTGTCTAAAAGTGGAGTTGATGGGACAATCGCCCAAATAAATCCATCTATTGAACTACTACATCTACTAAAAATATGAAATAGTAGAATATCCTCGAATGATGAGGACTCACTACTAAACCTACTGCTGCTAGTTGAATCTGAATCTACTATGCGGAGTTAGGAACCTGAGCGTCCGAACCTATGATATAAAACATCATAGCACAAAAAAATATACGTCAGTACATGGGAATGTACTGGTATGCTAGATAAGGTAAGGCTGAATACAAGGGTTCATATGCATGAAGATGTAACTGACTAAATAAGAATAATTGAACATGAGAGTACATGGGGAATTTGAGACTACTGTAAGTACTGAGAATGCAATTTGTGCACATACGTATATATATATATAAATCGTAACTAGGCCTTTTGTTAAGCTAAGTATTAAATTCTGATAACTAATTAACTGATACTAATTTACTGTATCTGACAGTCTTGATTCTGTAAAACTGAGCTGAGTTCTGAATTGAAGACTGAAACTAAAACTCTAGGAGGTAATCATATAACGGATATGTCCCAATTTGAGCTAATAGGGGTCTAATTTGTAACCCTAATTAGAAGGGTGTCAGTACCTTGCCACGAGTAAAGATAAGCTAAAGGGTCACCCTCTACTAGTAGGTTCCCTACATGAGAACAGTGGTACCCTCTACTGGCAGGTAGAGCACCTCATTAACCCTCAACTGACAGGTTTGATGTCTCAACCTTTGTTGGCTACGTAGTTCTGAAACGCAAGGATTGCTTCTAAGGGTCACTCCCTCTACTGATAGGTGAGCCCTTATCCTTGGGTTCACTCGGTGCTAAATCTTACTCCCAACTAAAAGACACTAAATTGATAAACTGAACTAAAATGGATTAATACTAAGATCACTGAGTTTTCCTAAGTTCTGTGACTGGCTAGGTTCTACTGAGCTCTATAACTGACTAAGAGGAGTATTAATCCTAACATGACTAATACTATTCATAACTCACATTAGCTCTAGGTAAACAGCTAAATTATTGGGTATTAAATACCTCCAGGACTCGATAACATGAAAAGTACAGCTAAGCATAATCTTGAATAACATATAAATGGTCACTTGGCCATAATTCATTCACGGAGACATTTCATCAAACACTTGTAATGTATTAACTTGTACATGAATGGGGAATACATGTTAGCATGCTATAATGGCATTATCTGATTCTCATGGACAATTTATCAAACACATGGGAAGCATACTTGGCTTATTAAATCATAAACACTTAGGGTTAACATGGTTACCACAATCGACTAGCAATTTGAAGGATTTATCATGAATATCATGTAAATCAACATATACTAGGAACAATTCTTGGGAGCTTGGAATCTAAATCATGGATAACACATAATCATGGTAATTACAATGCTCAAACTTGTAAATTCATGGATTATAACATGGGGATTACTCAATTCAATATACATGCTAATCACCTTCATAGAATCTACCATAAATCATGGATTGAAATGCAATAAATATCAAAACATGAACACAATCCAATTTCATACATGTAAATCATAAATCATAATTCTTGAAGTTTTAAAAATGGATTCTTTGACTCAATGATAGAAAGGGACCCATAGATGAACACCTAACATAGCTTAAAGTATTAATATTGAGAGATAATTAATATTTCTTTAACGTTCTTGGATTGAGAAACACAAATCTTGAGATTTTCTTGATGGTTCTTGATCTTGAAGAAGTTGAATTTCTTAGTTTCTTGAAGAAGGGTTTGAATTTTGTTCTTGGGGAATGATCTTGAAAGAAACCCTAATTTTGATGTTAAGAATGAATAAGGAGTTATATTCTTTAATTCGATGGAATTGGGGGTCAAAAAGGGTGGGAAAAGACCCAAAAATCTCATTAAAACGTTCTTTCAGTGCTGTTTCGGACAAAATTGATGGTCTGGGTGACAGACCGTCACTTTGATGACTGAACATCACTCAAACCATCAGTTCTGGTCCAGAAAATGGGCTTACTACCTCAGTTGTGATGGCCAGAGCGATGGTCCATCGCTGGCTTGACGGTCCGTCAGCATTCCCATTGCACTTTGGCAGTCGGATAGCTCTTTTATAAAATGGGCATAACTTTTTACTCCGATATCGGATTTTGATGAAATTTTTATTATTGGAAAGCTAATTTAATTATATATCTATTGGTAGGTTATGAGCTCAAAATTCTTAGTATAATAAATGATATACTCATTTGAATTTTACTATAGAAATATTCTTCTCAATAATTCAATCAGTAAGGGATGTTTTGATTTGTCCAATAGCTAGGACATATTTGAGGCCTTAATATACATCAAACTAGATCATAAAACTACCAAATCACTAAAATTTATTTATCATAAGCTTGAAGCATTGTTCTACTATCAGTTGAAATTCTCAGGGTATTATAGAGAGTTAATAGGACATTTTTAAGTTATACAATGCTCAGAACGCCCAAAACAGAGTAAAGAGATAAAAATATCCTAAAGTCATGTAGCTTGTAGCCTCTTAAAAGTAAATAACGGACATCTCATATCGATCCACAAGACTATACTAGACTCAGCATATACTAATAAGATCAATAAACCTAGATCTAATATTAATTTATCACACCCAAAATAGGCACATGATGGAACTTGTCAAACCCTCCAGGAAAGTACGCCTAACATAAGTCTTAAAAAAACATTCCAAGTTTGGTTGTCATTAGTACAAACCTCTATACAAATTTAACTAAAAATAATAAATATCTATAATATCGTATATGTGAATGAAAATATTAAACATAAATAGAGGGATCTGAGAAATTTCAAAGTTTATCAGCCACTACCTCAATCTCTACAATGTAAACACCAATGGAACACCATCTACCCTCTACCAATGGAACCGGTACTGGGCTGCATGAAAACAAAAAAGAAGGGTAAGTACGAAACCATATATACTCAGCAAGCAACATTGATAACCGACTCTAATCCAAAGTGATGGCAAAAACCACAAACCCACTATCCAAGGATTTCCCCAATCAATCTATATCTCGTAATTGTATCGCTCCATCCTATCTGGGTAACCAAACACAATGGTCAATAGATTCTATTGTTCAAGGTAGTCACACTAACCTACGTGAGTCAAAACTACTCATTTCATGATCAATCCATAATGGGAGTTATTTATGAAGAAGACTCACTAATAAGATACATTAGGCTTAAACAGTTATAATCAACCAAGTAATATAGGAAGGAAAACAAGGAGAGAATGGACATATATACGAGTGTATCTTATACTGCCAATAAGATTACACATCTATCTCTCTTATCAATCCTCAGCTATACCTCATATCTCATAATTTTTCAACCTCCAAATTAGTGTAAAGAGATATAAGATAATGTAATGAAATAAAATAAATGCTCAAACACAATATCACAATAAAGGTTTTTGGATGGTAATACAGTACAAAAGTAAATGTGGATATAGTATCAAACCAAACTAAGGAATATAATATATTGTAAATGATACAATGTGATGGAATAATGATGATGGGATGATGATGAATGATTAAATCCATTGCATGACTTTCTGTATATACCTATCGAGATTTCAACTATCAAGCAAGAACCATGGGGTGTTTACAACCTATTTATTATATCTCATATCAAAATATCAATCTCAACTCTCATCTTTAGCTCATTTTCATGGGAGGGTTTTCATAAAAGTGTCTTATTTTCTTTCAAAAATAGTGTTTTCTGGTGGTACCAATGTCTCATGAAGATGCATGCATTATATAGTGATGTAATGCTCACAACCAATCTGTATAAAGATGAAAATTCATTCAATACTTATATAAGTAAGCTCAAAATCAACTCAATGTATCATAATTCATGTTTTTAATTTTCACTTGGCGCCGCCAGAATAAATAATTATGTAGTTATTAAAAAATTATTTCCAACCCCTCGCTCGAGCATCACGATGTTGATAATGCAATTAAATGCTAAATAAGGCCTACAATGTCCCCTACTTGGGCACCACAATAATATATTCTCTCAAATCAACAAGTAATATGCGTACAGCCTCCACTTGGACACAGGATCACAAATAATTACTCAAGTTCATAAACATGTTCACTTAAGCCCAAGATAGGCAACACAAAATAAATAAAAATTCCAATAATAATAAATTACAAACTATCCTAACCTAGCTTGTTTCATACACTATATCTCTTCAAATAATACAAGTCCATTTATACTCTAACTGTTTACTAAACTATAGCCATTCTATAAAAATGTAAGAATAACCTAACTATCCTCTAGATAGTAACAAAGTTCAATACAAGATCATAACATAGGTAAACCTTATAAATTATTTAAGAACAATAAGTTATCCATTTACATTCCATCCTAGAGGTACTGGCAAGTAGAAAATCTTACTAGAATAGGCATTATCTAAATACACTCCATCAAAGACTCTGGTACCAGTAGAGATGCTCACCATATCACCTAAACGGGATCCCTCTATCCTAATAAAAGCATAATAATAGATCATAACAAGCATACAACACATAAATACTTTGAAAAAAAATCCAGTTACATTATCTTATCTTAAATGAAGATCTACAAGTCCAACACCATTCAAACCCTCAACTGGAAGCTTGACTCCCGTGAATCAATACCGAATGCATCAAATCTAAATAAATATTTCATCTATAATTTAAAATAAAGCTAATGATACTCATATTCACCCAATTGAAAACGGATATAAAATGGGTTTGATAAAGGAGTCCAAAAAATAAAAGGGGTAAAACCAAATTTTTATTTAAAAATAATATTCTCCTTATCAAGAGGAGCCTACAGTTGAAAAACCAAGAAAAATTGAGTAGAAATGGGATCTTTAATCAAAGAAAAACTCATTTAACAATTTACCGAGGAAACACATTTAAAGTCACAAATTTGAAGTTTTTTTTTAAAGATAAAATCATTGGGAATGATGGAATAAGGATTTGGAAATGTACCCACGGAAGAAACTGTGAAAATCCTTTTGAAATAACCTTAATTCGAGCTCAAGAAGTTAAAAATGGAAAAAATATGATCCGCATTGAAAAAGGGCGTTTGATCTGTCCAAATCATTGGCCTTCATGAATGGAGGCCCTTGGTTAGATCCCAAGGTTGCCTGACCAGGACCTTCTCTAATGCGGTAGAAAAATAGCACAACTCTTCCTGAACATTAGCCTAAGTTTGTGAACGCAAAGAGAAAAGGAGCAAGCACCAGATGATAGTTCCAAATCAGAAAAATCACAATATAAAACTCCCCAAATGAACCATCGGGGTTTGTTTGGTACCCCATAAAACTAAACCAATAGTGCTACTAGGATAATTTCAATGTTTCAAACTCAATAGTGACGTTGAGTTATCGAAAAATGAATTTTTTTAATAAAATTGAGATCCCATATTCCATATGGAGGATCAAAATAAGATATAAAGGTCTCAAAACCAAACCAACTCCATTACTAATTTATATTTGATATTCTAAATATGCTGGTGTAGTCAAATTGCCATCCGTGACTCTATCATGAAATATTGATCGAAGTCAACTATTAGCTCTTAAAGCCTCAAAACAACCTCAAGCTTTCACAAAACCTTTCTGAAGGCCTTGGTGTAACGCCCTGAATTTGGTACCCGAAATGCTACACGATGCTCATGTCCTCGCAGGACCACAAGCTAACCCATGACTGATATTTGTACTGATACACTGCATAATATACTGTATAATGCGAAAACATGAACTAAAAGACCATAAGGTTCAACAATGAGATATAATATCTGATGAAAATATAACATCTAGGTGGGGTATGAAATATCCAAAACAACTGAAATAAACTGTCTGAACATACTATAGTCTGAAAAGCCTCTAAATCATGACTGAACTCCCTAAATAAGTAGTTGATGGGACATGTCCCCAACTAACTCCAACTAATGAATAAATTAATGAGGTAATAAAGTAATGATCATGTCCTTGAAAGATGAGGACTCACTGCTAACTCTGACTGTTGAGACTGGAATCTACTGATGCTTTGGAGCTTGTGTCTCTGAACATATGGTATAAGACACCATAGCGCAAATGCATCAGTACTTTGAATGTACTGGTATGTATGTGAGGTAGGCTGAATACATGGGATTCATATGCATAAAAAATACTGACTAACTGACTAATATGAATGTGAGAATACATGCATGAATAAATAGTAACTATATCTGAGATCATGATAACATGAATTTACTAATAGCTAACATGACTGATGACTGAGTTTCGATGAATAATATAACTGATAACATGAGTGATTACTGGATCATAAGTAGGGTAATTCTTTTCATAGGTTTTAAGCTATCTGGAGGCGTAGGCTATAACCTTACTATGTTTCATGAGGACACAACCCAAATGTACTCTGGATGTATCACAGTACACTACAAACCCATCTGGACCATTTGGAAGAGCTGAAATTGGGGTTGAGGTGAGTCGAGTCTTCAACTCCTGAAAACTCTTCTCGCAAGGATCCGACCACTGAAACTTGACTTTCTTCTGAGTCAATCTAGACATAGGGGATGCAATAGAATAAAATCCCTTAACAAACCGTCTGTAATAGCCAACCAAACCCAAGAAACTCTTGATGTCTAATGGAGAGACAAGGTGAGACCAGTTTTTTACTGCTTTGGTCTTTTGAGGATCTACTCTAATTCCATCGCCGAAAATGATATGGCCAAGGAATGCTACTAACCTTAGCCAAATTTGCACTTACTGAATTTGGCAAAATACCGATGATCTCTAAGAGTCTGAAGTACAATTCTGAGATGGTCTGCATAATCGCGCTCACTGTGGGAATAGATCAGAATATCATCTATGAAGACTATGATGAACATGTCCAAGTACTGCTTAAACACACGATTTATCAAGTCCATGAAAGCTGTTGGGGCATTGGTAAGACCAAATGACATGACTAGGAATTCAAAGTGACCATACCGAGTACAAAAAGCTATTTTCGGAATATCATATCCTCTAACTCTGAGCTAATGATAGTCGGATCTGAGGTCTATCTTAGAGAAATAGCTAGCACCCTGAAGTTGGTCAAATAAGTCATCGATTCTGGGAAGAGGATACTTGTTCTTGTCTGTGACTTTATTAAGCTGACGGTAATTAATACACATTCTGAGAGAACTGTCTTTCCTGCACAAGAATAAAATTGGTGCACCCCACGAGGATATGTTGGACCTGATGAATCCCTTATATAAGAGATCCTTCAACTGCTCTTTCAATTCTCTAAGTTTTGCTGGTGCCATTCTGTACGGCGAAATAGATATAGGCTAAGTATCTAGAAGAAGATTAATGTTGAAGTCTATTTCCCTTTTGGGAGGAATTTCTAGAAGATCTTTAGGAAAGACATCTGAATATTTATTTACGACTGGGACTGATTCAAGACTAGGAGTTTTAGGACTAGTTTCCTTAACTCGAACAAAATGATAGACACATCCCTTAGATATCATTTTTCTTGCCCGAAGGTAGAAAATAAGTTGGCCTCTGAAAGTGGATACACTACCCTTCCACTCTAGGATGGGTTTGTTCAGAAATTGAAACTAAACTATTCTATTTCTGCAGTCGACTGTGGTATACCATAAATGAATCCAATCCATGCCAAGAATGATATCAAAATTAGTTATCTCTAATTCGACTAAGTTTGCTGAAGTGACTTTCTGAAATATCATAACCAGAAAGTTCCTGTATACCTACTGAGCTATGATGGTTTTTCCCACCGGGTTAGAGACTGAAAAGGGCTCTGCTAGAATTTTAGGACTGACTCCAAAATCAAATGCTATATAGGGAGTAACAAAAGACAAAGAAGCTCCTGGATCTAGCAAAGTGTAAACATGAACATGAAGGATCGGTAATGTAACAATAACCATATCAGGAGAATTTTCCTAATCTTGTCGGGACTGAAGAGCATAAAGTCTGTTTGGGTGTTGCCCACTAGTAGCGCTGGAGGTAGCACCCTGCTGGTTTGGGTAACCGGACTGAGTTGAGGAACGATTCTGCTGACCTTGATTACCTGACTGGGGACAATCTCTGACTCTGTGGATTGGCTTGCCACATTTGAAACAGACATCGCTACCAGCTCTGCAAGTACCCTTGTGGTTCTAACCACAAATCTGACAAAGAGGATTAGTTTGGGCATTGCTGCTACTGCCCTGAGACTTTGAACCTAGCACCCTATCTCTATTACCATCCCTGAACTTTGAAGCTAAATTACTAGCTGAAGAAGGAGCTGAAACTGATGACGTAGGATGAAACTGAGAACGGTTTTCTCCTTCTGATTTGGGCTGAGCAAAGTTGAAACTACTTGTCCTTGCTCTCTTATTCTACTTCTCCCTAGTCTTAATCTTTTGCTCCTCTATCTGCTAAGCATGATTCATAATCCTAGCTAAATTTATGTCACTATTTAACATCGCAAACCTACACTCGTTGACCACACTATCATTCACCCTAGAAACAAACTTACTTATCTTGGCCCTGCTGTTTGCAACCACATAAGGAGCATATCTAGCTAATTTAGTAAACTTAAGAGAATACTCTTTCACTGTCATGTTGCCCTGCCTGAGGTTAATGAATTCTAACACCTTAGCTTCTCTCAGCTCTAGGGAAAAGAACCTCTCTAGGAATGCGGTGATAAACTCCTCCCACTCAATAGGCCCTACATCATCTGGCCTTTCTGACTTCCACTGTTTAGACTAAGTGTGGGCAACATCCTGCAACTGATATACATCTAGATCAACACTCTCAATAGCTGACACCCTCATAACGTCGGTAACCTTCTGAACCTGATCGATAAATTATAGAGGGTCCTCATCTGACTTAGACCCGAGAAAGGATGGAGGATTTATTCGGGTGAATTCCTAAATCGTACCTGCAGCTGAATTAGCCACTGGGTTGGCCAGAACGACTGCTGGTCATTCATTCTGAGCAGCAACTGACTAGGCAAGAGTAGTGAATATAGCTCTAAACTCTTCATGAGAAACATGTTCGCCCAAAGGTATTTCAGACTGAGGGGCTAACTGATTCCTATTTCTTCTCTTAGGAGGCATGTTCTGTAGAAGAAAAGGAGAAACCGATTAGACCAGATTGAGAGATTAACTAGAGATAATGCTCACTGGCACGACATAAATATTGAAAGAAGAGAAACTATTCCTAAAACATCTTATAGCCTCCTGCACATAAATATGGCGTGCAACACATCCATGCACAAGACTCTGCTAGATGCGGCTTTTAGAATTTCTAGGACACAATTGAACCTTAGGCTCTGCTACCAAGTTTGTAATGCCCCAAATCTGGTACCCGAATTCTACACGGTGCTCATGTCCTCACAGGACCACAAGCTAACCCATGACTGATATTTGTACCTATACACTGCATAATATACTGTATAATGCGAAAACATGAACTAAAAGGCCGTAAGGTTCAACAATGAGATATAATATCTGATGAAAATATAACATCGAGGTGGGGTATGAAATATCCAAAACAACTGAAATAAACTGTCTGAACATACTATAGTCTGAAAAGCCTCTAAATCATGACTGAACTGTCTGAATAAAGAGTTGATGGGATATGTCCTCAACTAACTCCAACTAATAAATAAAGTAATGAGGTAATAAAGTAATGATCATGTCCTCGAAAGATAAGGACTCACTGCTAACTCTAACTGCTGAGACTGGAATCTACTGATGCTCTAGAGCTCGTGTCTTTGAACCTATGGTATAAGACACCATAGAACAAATATGTCAGTATTTTGAATATACTGGTATGCATATGAGGTAGGCTGAATGCATGGGGTTTATATGCATTAGCAATACTGACTAACTGACTAATATGAACGTGAGAATACATGCATGAATATATAGTAACTATATCTGAGATCATGATAACATGAATTTACTAATAACTAACATGACTGATAACTGAGTTCTGATGACTCATATAACGGATAACATGAGCAACTATATCTGACAGTCCTGAATCTAATGAAACTAGCTGAGTTTCGTACTGTTCTGATTTGACTGTATTTGACAGTCCTGAATTCTGTAGAACTATCTGAGTTCTATTACTGAGACTGAATGAATGTATCTGACAGTCCTTATTCTTTAACTGAAATTGTGGGAAGTAGTTATCTAACCGATATGCCCCAAATAATGCATTATAGTTGAGTTGGGGTCTGATCTGTAACCCTAATTGGAAGGGTGTCAATACCATGCCACCGATAAGAACAAGCTGTGAGTGACCCTCATCTGACAGTGTCCCCAAAATAGAATGGTGAGTCCCTCATCTGATAGTGCTTATACACCTTATCAACCCTCATCTGACAGTGTTGATGTCTCAACCTATGCTGGCTACATAGTTCTAGAATGCAAGGATGACTTCTAAGAATCACACCCTCATCTGACAGTATGTGTTCCCATCCTTGGGTTCACTCGGTGCTAATTTATACTACCATCTAAATAGACATTGTACATGAATTACTGAACAGGACTGAGTTAACTGAGTTTCGTTAATTGACAGAATATTACTGAGATTTCTATATTACTGAGGCTTCCTGAGATTATTGGGATTTTTGAGTTTTACTGAGTTCTCTTGAGTCACATGACTAACTGAATTTTATTGAACATGGCTTGACTGAGGATATCGTGAAAACATGACACTAGCTCTAGGCACACAGCTAAATTGTGGGGTACAAGTACCCCCAGGACTCAATGGAAATAAACTGACAAAGCATGACTTTCTTGAATACATGACCAACATCACAATCCATAATTCATATATTGAGGCATTTCATCAAACATGTGATATTCATAAACTTGTACATACATGAGGATTGCATAACATCATACTAGTTGGGCGCTTTTCCTTAACATAGGCATTTAATCAAACACATGATAAGCATAGTATATATAGACAACATTATACAATAAATAAACATCATGATTCAACTCTAATTTCATCATCCAAGGGTTTAATCATAGGTTCACATGAATCTACACCTATACTAATCCATTCCACATAAAATTGATCACCCAACATGGATTAGAATCCAATTGGTCATT
The DNA here is from genome assembly GCF_002878395.1 of Capsicum annuum. NCBI lineage: Eukaryota > Viridiplantae > Streptophyta > Magnoliopsida > Solanales > Solanaceae > Capsicum > Capsicum annuum. The sequence goes on along the minus strand of NC_061115.1, from coordinate 169,225,737 downwards.
ATCAACATGAACAAAAGCAAACCCAACATGAAATTCATAAAGAAATTCATACACTTGAACTTTGAAAAGAGATTCTTGGGCTTCATAGACGAAAGGAGTCCATGAATGAACACTATGCATACCTGGTAGTGAGTTTCTTGAAGTTCTTGGACTTGAAGAACTTGAATTTCTTGGTTTCTTAAAGAAGCATTTGGATCTTGTTCTTAGGGATTATCTTTGAAAGAAATCCTAATTTGATGTTATGAAAGAATAATGAATTTTTGAAGCCTTGGTTGGATATTACTAGGTATATAAATGGGTGGTAAAAGACCAAAAAGCCCCTTTAAAACGACTTAAAAAAATTTGCTGAATGGAACCTACGACGGTCCGTCACTAGATCGATGATCCATCGTTTCGACTGTCATAGGTGGACCAGGATAGGGACTCACTGCTTAAGTAGCGACGGCTTAGGCGACGATCCGTTGCAAGTTCAAGGGTCCGTCAACCTATCCGTCGCACCTATCAGGAAGGTTGCCTCACTGCCTTGGTTGCGACGGTCCGTCGCTAGGTCGACGGTCCGTCAACTTGGTCATCGCACCTGGGTGATTCTGGCAGCTCTGAGTAAAACATCCATAACTTTTTACTCCGATACCGGATTTGAACGAAAGTGGTATTGTTGGAAACCTTATTCAATTTTCCACGTGATGAAAAGTTAAAATCTCAAAAATTCCACGTGTACAAAAATGGATTCATCTTCCAAAGAAAGCTTCCAACATTCTTGGGACAATTTCAAGCTAGGAAAAAGTACGGGGTATTACACTTGGGAACCATGTCAACTATCCCCAAACTCTAGAATAAACATGTCCCCACTACGAAAAAGGTAGAATGGTCAAAATACAAAAATTTCTAAATTTCACTACGAGGGTCATTACAAAACCCTTAGAAAAGTGATTCAAATTTTTTTTTCCTTCATTAAAACACTCTGCAATTAGAAAAAAAAACATATTTTTTATTATTTTTTGAAATAATTGTTATTAAAATTAAACCAAGTATGTTATTAATTAATTCGAAAAGTCATAGGTAACTCATGAATTGATTTTGATCCAATTTTCCCTCGCGTGTCCTCTCGGGAATAGTTTCTTCACTGTGATTTGTAATTTTTTAGGTTTTGTTATTTGATTTAGGTAAGAAGTCCTAATATTTAATATTTTTAAATTAGTTAGAATTTTACCATAGATTTAAAAGAATTTCTACACTTTCATTTAAGTAATGTTTTGGTTCAAAATTAACAAAAAAACTGTAAGCTTCCTCTACTTCTTCTTTTTCTTCTTATTTTAGTTTTGATTCAAGTCTCATTAATTTCATTCTTTATTTATTTTATTTGTTGACATATTTATATATTATAATTGAATTACACATAATCAATAATTGACAATAAATTTTTTCATTTTGATAAATTCTCGTGTTTGAATTCAGTTGAAAATTTCTAATCCAAAATTGAAAAATAAACATGTTTATGTCTATAAAATAGCAAAAAGAATAAAAAATTTCTCTTTCCTTATTCTTTTGTCGTTTTTTGTTTGATTGTGACTTAATTTTGCTTATATTTTTTTTTCTCTAAAAATTAGAACTTCTAACTAATTAACATATTTTTTTTTATTAACGTTAGAAAAGCATATGATGATTATGAAGAAGTTGTTGAGAGAAAAGGATAAAAGGCTTGGTGATTGAGGTTGTAAAAAGAATGTGATTTATGCAGAGAATAAGAAATTGAAGAAGCGAGTGAAGGAGCTAACGCTCGAGTGCAACCAATTTTTTAGAAGTAGTTATACCTTTTCCTGTTGTTTATTGTTGTTAGATAGAATAGTGGCTTAATTTCCATTAATCTGATGTTAATTGTTGTTTTTTCTTATTTTATTTTATTCTTGAGCAATAATATGTTAATATTATCAAGCATTATATGCATGAAATATCTTTTTTTTTTTCCTGAGAGAGCTATCTAATTTTCTGTGTGTATAATTCTCTTACTATTTTGCAGGCGAAAAAGATTAAATAATCTATGACACTAATTGCATTTTTCAGTAATTGGGAGTTAAATTTTAGCATAAATCTAACTGCGTTTGCTAAACTTAGAGTTGAGACCGTTAAAGGAAGTTGCGTGACTGTCCAATATATTATTTTCAACATAAGAAGTGGAACGCATAAGCTATAACTTTATAAGGGTCCATTCGAGAATCAATGGCCACAATCATCTTTACAAATATAATTACTCTCATGTGATTCCCATTTACCCTTTTTTTTTTTCCAAGGTATCCCCACAGCCGGCAGTCATAAGACTAATCCTCCGTTCCTCTATCAGCGCACTAAGCGGTAAAGAACTGGCCACAGAGTTTGATCAATTCGCCAGAGGCGGGGATCGAAACCCCGACCTCTTGCTTAAGGGACATGGCGCTGAACCACCATGCCAACTCTAGTGGTTCATGTACCCTTCATTATTATCATTGTCTGTTCAATTGTATTAGCATTGTGAGATTTATTCACATTTTTTCGTCAATTGAATTTACATAAAATGACATTTTTGTGGATGAAGATACAACTAAAAATAAAAGTATAAATTTAGCATTTAGCAAAGTGCTCGTAGGTTTTCTATTGACCTCTAAAATAGACTAATAAGTTATCACGCTTTTAATACAAAAGACAATAAAAGAGGAGATAATTTTTAGTAACTATGTGAAATCAATCTCTTATGATTAAATCCTGACTTTTAGGGTTTTGTCCACTTGTTTGGATTTTGAAGCCCACTACAATTTTGATATTAGAACTTTGTTAATAGTCTCTTATGATAGATACAAGAATGAATTTGACTAACTTTTCGCACTAAATTGAATTAAAATAAGGGGAAAGGATAGAATCGACACTTCAAATTAAACTATTTCCATTAAAATGGCTATGGAATTTAAATTCCACTTTTTAGTCATTTCAATTTGTTGGCTTGTTTATAACATTTCTGCACACCTTTTATATAGTTTCTATACATATAAATATTTTATACGAAAATTATACAGCTTCGATACACAATTTATACAATAATTGTACTTTTTTTAACACATTTTATACAACAATTATATAATTTTTATACACTTTCTATATATTTTTTTATATATACTTTATACATATACATATTTGATAGAACTATACAATTTCTATATATATATTTTATTTAGATACATATTTTATCTAACAATTATACCGTTTTATATAGTTATATTTAATTATTATTTCTAAACAATTAAAAAAAGAAGAATATTTTCCGTTAAAAAATTTATAGCAAAAAAAACTTAAATATTTTTAAAAGAGCCGACTAACCCAAGTTGAAAACTGTATGAGTATTGTATATGGACTGTATCAATATTGTATATACACTGTATCGGAACTACATGGGCCAAAATAATCCAAATTAGGTAACGGCTATAAAGTGAAAATAGTATACCCAACTGGTCACTTTTTGAAAAAATGTCAAACTTGGGCTTTTTATTTTAAAAAGTGTTACACAGTGTCCTTTTCCCTTAAAATAATTCAATGTTATAACTATATACAAAAATATTATAAGTTATAACTCTTTTCTTATCAATAAGATCAAAAAATATAAATCAAAATACTTGTGTTTGTCTCTATTATTCATTAGCATTCGATATTGTAGAAAAAAGGTACATCCCCACAAGCTAAAAGCTACATCTTCTTGTTCTTTAAAGAAAAATGAATTAAAGTCAGTGTGAAGTTCAAATTGTATATTAAGAACAAATTTAATTCGTTGACGCTCGGAATAGAAATGTAGATTGAAATTTTTTACCTTTGTCAAAAGACTCTGCGATAGATAAAAATGTGTAATACCCTGCATTTTTTGAGCTAGAAATCAAACTGTCATTCCTATGTGTATAAACTCTAATCTCAGGATTTGTATTTGAATACATGTGTAATGATCATTAGCCTATTGTGAAGAGTGTTTATGAGGTGGAAAAATATTCGTAGGAATCACTTAGAGCAAAGTTGATCTAAGAGCCTTTAATTCAGCCAAATTTTGGCATTTGATTATACAAGAGTCATCTTTGAATGTGTATAACTTTTTACATATGTAGAATTTTGCATCTCAAGACCCACCAAATTATAGATAATTGAATTAGATTTCCAAAGATACCAATTTCACCTTAATCCGATATCTGAGAAAAGTTATGACCATTTTCGTGAGAAACAGTGAGTGTAACACTCCATTCTTTTAATGCTCTAGAAAAGCCTTAAAAATAACCCTTAGGACCCCCATTTCGATGGTAAACCATGTTTATATGTTATGGGTTGTGTTGGGGGCACTTTGGACGTTGGAATTAGGTGTGCGTCGCCAAATAGACCCTCCGCTATGGTCGTGCATCACATGAAAAATGCTAATAGCCACTGGATGGGGTGTTCTCTTGGTGTGTGTCGCACACCCTCAGGTATGCTTTGGCGTATACCGCCCACCCTCAGGTGTACTTTGGCTGTGCGCCGCCCAGCAAAAGCTAAGTGCCAAAATTGCTCTGTTTTGACTTAGTTTAAGGGTGTTAAAGTCTTTTCATACCTATAAACCATTTCTAATCATTATTAAATGAATCAAGTGTCTTAAAACACGTTATTTCCACCCTCTCAACCCTAAACATCCCATACACAACTTAAAACATTCCCCTTCTTCCCAAGAACGAAATTCAAGTTTATTCCTTCAATAACTCAAGAAGTTAAGTTCCAATTTTAAGATTTCTTCAAGAATTCATCCAATTGAGGTATGTGGGATTTATGAACAAGGTTATTCTTTCATCCTTTTGCCCAAAGTACATGGTTTTAAGATTTAATTCATTTATTTTGAGTTGGGGTTCATACCCAAATTGCTATATTCATGAAGTATGTTACTACCATGAGATTGAAAGCTTTAAGTGCATCAAGAATTGCATATATTCATGTTTTGTCTTATAAGATTCATATTGTAAATTTAATTTTATTATTTTGACTGGATATTATTGAAAAATTTCAAGATGATTATTGAGCATGAAGTTTTGTCGTGAATATCTACATGTATTATAATCCCTAAGCACAAGTATTGAGTTTGCAAGAAAGTTATACTCTTAAGTTCTATTGATAAGTTTATTCTTTAATTAAAAGCAAAGATTGATCTTTTGATCCTAAGATAACATATGGAATCAACATTTGTTCATCTTGATTATGATTTAAATTAATGAGAAGCATTACTGGTTTTCACTCTATAAAACCCTTATGCTAATTTAAGGTGGATTTCCTAAAGTATGAGCATAAGTATTTTGGGAGTAGTATTTAGCACCGAGAAGGGAATGTGGATGAGCATTTTCTTAATTCCTAGAAACAATAAGACAACGTAGGTTAAGTTTTTCCCAATATAGATGAAGATCGGTGTTCACTAAGATTAAGGTTCTATTCTGATAGCAAGGATAGGATAGCTCTCCCCAATGTGAGTAAGACGTTGGACTTTATAATAGCTCACATGATTTATGTCGATTAGAAGACTCTCCCAAAAAGAAAGAATAGCAATTAAAGCATTTAGAACTGTGTTATGGCTCACAAAGTTTATCCTTATGCTTCATTGCTCATGTTTATGATTTTGCAGTCTTTGTTTTATTCAAGATTAAGGTGAGTCATTTACACTTAACCTGAATATTTAAAAGTCTATGCGTATATTCAGTTATTGTTTTACTTCTGCATTCACCCCTACATGCTCAGTACATTTTAGAAGTACTGACCCACATATATATCTATGTGCTACATTTTCTCATATTGTAGGTACCAATTGTAGCCCACATAGCATAATCAGACACTTTGCAGCTTCCAGTCAGCAGGTGATAAGTTTTTTTGATTTGAGGACTCGAGTCAACTGTAGTTCCAGTATCATTCTTTATTCAGTTGTAATGATTTGGGATAGATGGGGCCATGTCTCGGCTACCTATAGTTAGTATTATAGGGCTTCATAGATAGTCATTCAGAGTTGATGTATTTACTTCTGGTCTGGTTTTGTATAACCAAAGTGTAAGTGTTTTAAACAATTTTGTATTGAGTATATTAATCTAAGACATATCTTTCGTTTATTTCTTTCAGATTTATGTAACATATTCAGTTACTCACGAGTTTTGTAAGTATCATGGGTTAGCTTAGGATCACTTATGGTTGTAAGAACCGTGTGACGTCCAAGGGGTAGTCTAGAGGTATTATAATCTTGGAATCAGATCACAAGGTTCAAGTGTCCTAGGGTGTCTATGAAGTCGTGTCTAATAGAGTTTTGCAGAATGATACAGAGATGTTTGTACTTTTTTTCGAGAGGCTACAGGGCATTTATAAAATATTTCCCTTCTTTCATATAATAGATCGTGCTAAAGAGATGTTCTCTATGAAACTTATACAGATTCTTATCTTGTTCTATTCATGCCAACTCTGCCTTAGTTTTAAGGTAACAGAAGCAATCAAGCTTAAATTCCAACTGATAGAGTTTTCTCAGATAGTCCTTGGAGACAGTTACGAGATTGTATGTTGGCTCAAAAAGAATCCCATTAGTGACTTTATGTTTTAAAGTATGAAAGATTTCATTCATGATCATGAAAAATCATCCATTGAGCCGAAGTCAGATGTTCTTTCAGATCCTTTCTCAGAATCCTATGAAAGCATATGACCTAGAGTAAGAAGAATGAACCCAGAAGCTTAGCAGTAGTAAAGTGGGGATAACATTAACTGAATTTAGTAGATTATGTATCCATGGGACTAGTTGTATAAAAGGTGAACAAGTAGGCTTGAAACAGTGTATGCAAGATTTTAAGTTTATTAATTTGAGATTAGGTATGATGTGGTGGGTGTGAGTTAGAGGTATGCCTAAGGTGATATGGAATTGTATTATTTCTAAGTTTTTACAGTGTGTGTACTTAAATAGTATCCATGAGTTGCTAAGGGCGAATGAGGCTATATAGTATATGATGTTCTTACCAGCTAAGTTATGGGTTATAGGTTGATGATATTGGGTATGTTGGTGTAATGGTAATTTTTATGGTCTAGGAAAAATATAAGTTTAGAGGTATGATATTAGTAGGCTATGAAGAAAAAGGCAGATTATGTGTTTTGTGAGGCAAGTGTGTTGTCGGGAAGGGTATAAGTATATTATGATTGTTGAAGCTAAGGAAAGTTAATAATGGTATATATTAAGGGGGTGTTCAAGAATGAAGTTAGTATAGTCCATTAAAAAGTTTGGGAATATCCATGTTAAGTGTTAGAATCTAAGTTTTAATCTTGGATGATTGAGCTAATATAAAGAAGAGTTGAAATTCTAGATGGTATGAACTCATGGTATAGTGTTATACTATGACTATTGGGGCTACAAAAAGTTGAGAGTTCTATCTCAGAAGGAAGTATTAGCAGTGGGTTTTACATTTCCAAGTACAGTCTTTCAGGATGGGTTTAGTATATATATGTATTGTTATATCTCGAACTCTAAAGTAAAGTGGTTACAGCCCAATTTAAAGTTTATTAAAAGGGTTCACAAACTTAGAATGATGGCTTAAAGCAAAGGGGGAGATGGCGTATGATAGAACAAGAAACTAAGTCAGGCACTCAGATTCTAGTAGTGATGCCAGTGATTCTAGAACATTAGTAGAGGATGAAGATGCCTGACCCATTCTTATTTCAATATAAATTTTGTACTTTAGTCAATATGACATCTACTCATGCCTTACAAGTCAGCTCTATGGTCATAGCTTATCTTTATGCACTTTCTATAGAATCATGTATGCTCCCAAAACCTAGTATGAGGAGTTCCAGTTTACTCATAAGTACAAATCATATTCCACGAATTTATGAACTCCAAACTCAGGTCATATAGCTTATGACCTGTGTACTCATACTTTACAGTTTGTTCAGTTCCAGGAACTCATGCTATACTCTTATAGTCAGTAAAATTCAGATTATATAATGTATGTCCTCAGTTTAGATCTCTTTAATGAATCGATGTTGCAGAAACTCAATTCCTCAGGCCTCAATTAAGTTTCCAAATTATACATAGTACTTTTTATGCTTCAGATCCTCATGTTATAATCTTTCAATGACTTCTCCTTATTAAATGATAGTGGTGATGCATACTTGTTTAGATAGAAGAGAGAAAATATTTCTTATTAGGAAAATATCGTTGTATGATTATTTTGTAAAAAGATATAAGTGTGAAGAAAGAGTGAGGCAAAACTTTTAGTATATTCCATAGTTAGTTGAGAATTCTATATGTGTCTTTTGGGGGATAGTGCATGGAAGTTGTTATTGACAAAAGTATTAGAGAATTTGGGAAAGATGCATTGATGGGTTGTTTGCCTATAAGTTCATATGTGGTTATAATCATAGGCTTGAACGTCATGTTGGTATATAAGTGGATGAATGCATTATGCGCTAGTGGATTCATAGTAAGAGGTTGAAATTAGTTGATGGAGTGGTAATAAGTATTAATCTTTCGAAGAGAGCTCTGAAAATACATAGGATATTGAATTCGTGGTTTAGACTAGTACTATGGTGTTATGGGTAGTACCTTATGATTTCGAGTTAGGCTTGAACAAGGTGAGGGTATGTATCTTAACTCTGACTTTGGCCAGAGTAGTTATACGTACACATGTGGGTATGTGAGAAGTATGGCTAAGCTTGAAGTGGGCAACTGCATTGCCTAAGGCAAAGTAATTCTATTATATCTTATGTTTAATAGGCCTATAGTCCATGTTATAAAGTTGTAGCCATGTTGCAATTCCTTATTCAGTTCATGCAAAAGCATTCTTTGCTCCCTAATGTTATTAGAACTTTCTAGAAAAGTGTTGGACAAATACTCCAGTTGAGTATAAACTTTCAGTATTATTCAGCTTGTATAGCCACCAATTCAGTTTAGCAGTCAAACAGATAAGTTTCTATGGTTTTCAAACTCTCCATCTAGTCTTACTATCCGAAGTGTCATGAGTATGACTATTCTGTGAGGTAAAATATTTGCATCCATGCAAATTACGAATTCAGTTCAGTCCATGTAGCATGTCTATGATTCAGATATTTAGTCATGATTTAATTCATAAATGTTCCGTGAATGATCTCAGTTTTCTAAGTATTCTAGCTCAGACATTGTAATACCCCTTGTACAGCCTTAGTCTCGTTGTCTCATGATTCGGGCTTACATAATGTACTTGGCGGTTCCATGAAGCCCTTTTCTTTTGATTCCTATATGTGTCTTGTTGAGGGACAATTCCTAATAAGAAGTTACGTACCTTATTCCATCCTTAGTAACTCTTGGGATTTTATTGCATCAGTTATCACTTTGCAGTGTATATGTATAATCGTATCATGAACATTTCAAGTGAGTTCTAAACTCTCAGCATGAATCAGCTCCTTATAGTTGAAAGTCAAGTCAGCTCAAAAATTAGTTTCATGATAGGAGTTTCAAGGTTTCAGCTCAGCTACATCCTTCATTAGTAGACCTGTCATGTGTACCTTATTAAATACTTCTAAAGTTTCAATAAGTTCCTACCCATCATTTGAGGACGAATGATTCCAAGGGGGAGATAATGTAACACCCCCGCATTTTTTGAGTTAGAAATCGAACCGTCATTCCTACGTGTGTGTTGACACTCAATTTTTGCTCTCCGTGATTAAAATTAACGTCGTCAGGCTTCCTGATAGTTAAAGAGAATAAAATATAATTTTCACATATTTCTTACAATTGTTAATAAATTATTGATATTCATCCTTACTTTAAGATTTTATCAAATTATCTTCTTATTTCTACTTTTTATAATGTATTGATAATTCTCCGTATATTACGATTTTTATCAATTCATTATCGTCTTTAACATTTTTGCACAGTCATCTACATACGTATATAACACTACAATTCTTTTTACATGTTATAATTTTAATTGTTTATAGCATAATACATTTTTTCAAAGATAATTATATCTGTTTACATTTTTTCTATAGTTATATATATCAATATTTTTATTTTTGTACCTTATTTAAAAAAGTATACAAAAATAATATCGGCTTATTTTAATATACAGAGCAACAAGTTGGTCAAATCGACGTCTATCACTTTTGACTTTATTTTACCTATTACCCAAAATTTAAGGAATTTGTTGGAAAAAATAATCGTCACTTTTCCTTTTTAAATACTCAAACACACAAAATACAAAAAACGATAGACCCAAAATCAGAACCTCTCTCTTCTACTCTCATTGTTGGTGGCCGGAGCTCCGGCGAACGAGCTTCGGCCAACGCCGCCAGCCCCACAAAACCACCATCACTACCGGCGAACCCCTATTTTCCCCACCGCTCTATTTTTTCCCCTTCACTAACGAAACACTTAACTACATATAATATGGGATAGATTTAGTTGCATCCCCATGTTTTTCAATATTGCTCCGGTGAAATCCATGGAAGCGACGCCTCCCCTTCACCATTGTTGTAACCAGATTTAACCGAAAAATATTTTTCTCTATTGAAATCTGTTAGCTGATGAATCTGGCCGGAATGATTTTCTCCGATAACTTTTCATGTTCTCCGGTAACCTTACTATTTGTTCTTGACATATTAAAACTTCAAATGTGTTGTTAGTGATGGCAAAGCTTAGATCTTTCCTTTTCTTTGTGTTATTTGGTGATTTTTGCAGTTCGTCAGTATTATACATATTTGTGTTTATGTTATTTTTATATTTTGTCTCTTAAACAATCTCATTCATCAGTGTGATCAAGTTTTTCGCAAATTTTATTAATGTTGCCTTGATTATTTTTTATTATTATATTAATATTACAGATTTTACTATTCTTATAACATTTTATTGATGTTACTTTAATTTTCTTTGTTACTTTTTAGATGTTGCTATTTTGTTACTTTTACTTATTATCGATTATGACTTGATTATTTTATCTTACTATGCTAATGGTGCTAGATTTATTAGTCTAATTTATTTGTATATTCATTGTGACATTGTTAATGTAATTATTTTTTATTGTTTGTTATCAATGTTTTAGCTGAATACTCATTGTTACTTTGTTAATAGCTATTTTAGTGATTACTTTTGACACTTTTATATTGACAAGAAATGTTAGTTACTAGTTTCACTGATGAAATAATTCACCGTCAATTTTCAAGGCCTTCACAAAAAAAAGACGGATATTGCGTATATAAATACATAATAAAATAAATATTTCGAGCGATGAAGAAATTTTTATATCAACGCAAAAGGTTTTATGATTCATATCTTGGTAAGGCGATTTAGGACAGCCAACAAATTGAGCAACCACTTTGTAGCCATAATGTATCGAAAAATTTAATTCGAGCGCACTTTTTAGCAAAAAAATATATTTTTAAAATACATATATGCACACATACCTTTTAAATTTATTTTGATAATTATTTATTTGTTACTAACATTTTTATTACAAGTGTTTATACAGGTTTTTGGGAATATTCGTCGGGAAAGAGATTTAAAGAAGACTTTAAATTGTATTGTACTTTTATATTTTTATACTTTTACAAATACTATCATAGTGAAAATTTTATCTTTGGGGTGTTGGGCAGGATATTCTTTATTTACGCAATCCTCATTACGTGTTTAGGCAAATTTAGGTTGTTAATATTTATATAAAAATTAATTTAAATATTTACTCAAAGAATTTACACTTTTCACATTAAAAATATTACATAGTCTTTTCTTTAGAATAATTTTTCTTTATTCAATCTTGTATTTTTTACATACATATTTTTATATACTTTTATTTATGTAAATTTTACGATAATATATGTATTATATTATTTCAAAACATTGTATACTTACATTTAAAATATTGATTTTTGCTTTTTCCTTTTTCAATAAACCTAAGCCTGGCCGGAAACCCCATTTGTGGATTCTGAAGGGTGCCTAACCCCTTTCCTTTTGAAATAATTTGTACCCTTACCTAGAATTCAAACTAGATTCGTAGATTAAATAAAGTCATATTTGTTGAACAAATAAATACGTTTTCTATTTTTCCTTAAAAATTAGGTGGCGACTCTAAAATAAATAATTCTTTTTGAGTCCATAATGTCGTGACTGCTTTGACCTTACGTAAAAAAAAATAGTTATGACAGAATGGCGACTCTGCTGGAGAGGCAAGGTTCTAACTATTACAAATTTTGGTAAATATTTATATTTTTCTGCATTATTATTTATTTCTTTCTAATTGTCTTGATTTATCTTGTTTGTGTGGTATAAATTATTATTTATTTGTTTATTTCTTTATATAAACTGGCATCCCATTCATATTTCTTCCATTTGAAAAAATTTGACACAATCACACATGCAAGTTGGATGTGTTTTGCGCACCCACAAATTTCTTTTAAAATCCTAAATTTTAGGAGAGTTGGCATATGCGCGGGGTTTTCAGATCTTTTTTAGTGTGCCCGCGTAACCTTCTCACTAGAGTAATCTGCTCGGAAACTATAAATCTAGCAAACTCACTCTTCGTAGAATAGAACTAAACCAACATCTTTTTAGGTGCATACATCATTAGTCATCTTTATCTGAATATTCAAAGGTTTCATAATCCAAGTGACACGTTATCATAGTCTCTGTACATATTTGAAAAATGATTATACATATGAATTTGCTCTAAATTGATTTTACTTTAGTAGGAAGGTGTAATCCAACTTTTATTTTGAATGGCGGATCAGTTAAAAGATGCACCTTGGCAATATTGTCGATAATTGTGTATAGTTTGAACTACGTTTTGACCTGATTCTTGTCAGGTCCTGACAAGATACGTAAGCAACCCCGCGTTAAGGTTCGGTCTCTTTACTATTTCGAAATAATTTCTCTATAATTCAACTGGGGTAATTTTTCAAAAACAGTTCAAAAATGCTCTCCAAAAGTCTTCAAGAATGCAAATTATCAATAACATTAGTGCCTAGCTGGCCTACCTCCAAATCCTCACCCAATTTTGGTCTGAGAACACCTACCTTCTTCTTTCGAACATTGTAACCCATTAAATTTATGGCATATCGATCCCCACTTTCAAAGCAAGGGTTCAATATTCTTTCATTCATAATAATCCTGCCAACTGTGGCGAAATAATGTCATAATTCCTTAAATATCTGACTTTCACAATCTTGTCAGCATACTGAAGTTGTGTCAAAGCTCTCCTCATGCTTGACACCCATTCTCTTAATCATTTGATCGGAATAATTTTGATGCTAAAAGCCGTTCTTTCTGATCATCTTTCACATTATTTTCATGGATGACCATCACCTTTTTACAATTATACATTGCAAATATAAATTTACAAATTTGCCTAAACTATGCAGACCTGATTCTTATTTTCACAAGATACGTAGGCAACCTTATTTGGGTTCGATCCCATTATTTTGTTCAAATGAATAAAAATTCAAAATTTTGAGTTGGTTGGTACCAACTTAGTTAGGAGTGTGCGTGAGAAATAATGAATTGATATGATGGATAGGGCCAACTTTGTGGTAAATCATAGATTCCTTTGGAACCTTTTAATCACATCTTAGTAACACTCGAAAATTCTCTTGCATATATCTAAGACAAGAACAAAGTCAACCTCATCGTTGTAAGTGCATTGAGTGGTGAGCTTTACACTAGTTCATCGCATTGCATTGTTGGTCCAGAACTTGTCTTGAATGTTTGTTGAGGCAAAATTCTGAGTTATACTTAATTTGGAAAAGGATTGTAGGCCTTCTTTGACCCGATTGTGCCTTTCACAGCCCACGAAATGACATTAATCCCTAGCATTCCCCCCTTGATCCTGAAAACTTTTCTTGGACAATCGTATCTGCGCCTATACCTTTTTGAGTACTTATACGCATTATCCCCCTCTTGGCCCTACCTCTTTGAGTGCACTAAATACGTGGAAATTGCGGACAATGATTCAAGATCAAAGACGCAAACAACAACTAATATATTGTCCATATGAACAAAAAATGAAAAAAAATAACTTCAAAAGGAGCAAACCTCCCCCCTCCCCACAAAAAAAGAGAAAAAATAACTCTGACAAAGGCGGAGAATCATCATCATCCAAAAAAAAGAAAAATATGTTGAAAAAAAGGGAAAAAACTCCAACACAATTCGAAGAAAATACAAAACAAGAGGCAAAGAAGAACAATAAAGAAGATTGAGCGTCAAAGCGCAACAAATGTCAAAAGCACGAATACAGTGCAATACTCATTGAGAAATTAGTCACTTTCAACCCAAATATCTTCATACCTATATCCAAACCTACATTACAAGCCGTTAACAAGTCCTACAAAACCTTACTGTAAGTGTTCTTACATTAGTGGATACTTACATGAAGGCCAAGCCTATGGTATCACAATTGTATTCATTGAATTTCTTTCTGAGTGTAAGTGGATATCTCTGGACGTCTCTACATTCAAAAGAAAAATACCCAAATAGGTGTGAGAACGAGACATTCATTCTGGAGAGGACACTTGAAACATAAGAATAGGCATAGTTTAAAATCTTTGTTTGAAGCAAGAGGAACAAATCTTGTCGATACTTAGGTATATCTGAGGTACCACTTGAAACTATAGGTGTTATGCTGAAGTTGATCTCGGTTAGCTGGGAAAGAAATAGGGAATTCTTATAAACAATACTAATTATAGGTACCAACTGCAGTCATGATACATTGGACTGTCACTCCGTTCAAAGCAATATGTTAGATTCAAAATAGGTCGTTCGCCTTTTAATGAGATACATTGGTTCGTCACTCCGTTCAAAGTGACATGTTACATTCAAAATAGGTCGTCCATCTTTTAATGAGACACATTGGACCATCACTCCGTTTAAAATGACATGTTACATTCAAAATAGGTCATCCGTCTTTCAATGAGACACATTAGACCGTCACTCTACTCAAAGTGACATGTTACATTCAAAATAGGTCGTTCGCCTTTCAATGAGACACATTGGACCGTCATTCCGTTCAAAGTGATATGTTACATTCAAAATAGGTCTTCTGTCTTTCAATGAGACACATTGAACCGTCACTCCGTTCAAAGTGACATGTTACATTCAAAATAGGTCGTCTACCTTTTAATGAGACACATTGGACCGTCACTCCGTTCAAATTTAAAATTGATTGTCCGTCTTTCAATGAGACACATTGGACCATTATTTAATTGAAAGTGACATGTTACATTCAAAATAGGTTTTCCTCCTTTTAATGAGACACATTGGACCGGCACTCCACCCAAAGTGACATATTACATTTAAAATAGGTTGTCTGCCTTTCAATAAGACACATTGGACCATCATTCCGTTCAAAGTGACATGTTACATTTAAAATAGGTGTATGTATTTCAATAAGACACATTGGACCACCACTCTGTTCAAAGTGGCATATTACATTCAAAATGAGTCATCCGCCTTACAATGAGACACGTTGGACAACGGACCCTCGCTCTAAATATTAGTCATGAATCCTACACTAGGAAAATTTTTGAAAAGCACCTAAATTTTTTCTCTATTTTTCACATTTTGAACTACACCCGGCCTGATCCTCACACAACTTGAGGTATGTAGGCAACTCTAGGCTAGATTTTGGACGAATTTTCATCAAAAAAATTATATTTTTTGTCGAGCAAAATTGGCTACATGTCAACGCTTTCATTTGAAATCGTTGACGTCGCCTTCAAACGAAAAGAGACAACTGTTAACACCCAATTTTTACTCTCCGTTCTTAAAATTAACGTCTTCAAACTTCCTGATCGTTAAAGAACACAAAATATAATTTTCACACATTGTTTTTACAATTGTTAATAAATTATTGATATTCATCCTTTAGGATTTTATCAATTTATCTTCATATTTTTACTTTTTATAATGTATTGATAATTCTTCGTATATTACGATTTTTATAAATTCATTATCATCTTTAATATTTTTGCACAGTCATTTGCATACGTACATAACATAACACTACAATGCTTTTTAGATATTATAATTTTAATTGTTTATTGCATAATACATTTTTTTCAAAGATAATTATATCTGTTTAATTTTTTTCTATAGTTATATATATCGATATTTTTATTTTTGTACCTTATTTAATACCGTAGTCAAAAATAATATTGGCTTACTTTAATACATAGGGAAACAAGTCGATCAAATTAACGTCTATCACTTTTTATCACTTTTGACTTTATTTTACCTACTACCCAAAATTTAAGGAATTTGTTAGAAAAAATAATTGCCTCTTTTCCTTTTTAAATATTCAAACACACAAAATACACAAACGACAAACCCAAAATCAGAACTCTCTCTTCTCCTCTCACTGTTGGTTGTCAGAGCTCCGACCAACGCCGCCAGCCCCGCAAAACCATCATCACTATCGGCGAACTCCTATTTTCTCCACCGCTCTATTTTTTTTCTCCATTAACGAAACACTTAACTACATCAAATACAAGACAGATCTAGTTGGATCCCCATGTTTTTCGGCATTTCTCCGGTGAAATCCGTGGAAGCGACGCCTTTCCTTCCCCATTTTTGCAACCAGATCTAGCCGAGAAATATTTTTCTCTATTGAAATCTGTTAGCTCATGAATCTAGCTGGAATGATTTTCTCTGATAATTTTTCACCTTCTCTAATAATTTTACTATTTGTTCTTGACATATTAAAACTCCAAATGTATTGTTAGTGATGGTAAAACTTAGATCTTTCCCTTTTTTTGATGTTATTTGATAATTTTTGCAGTTCGTCATTATTATACATATTTATTTTCATGTTATGTTTATATTTTATCTCTTAAACAATCTCATTCATCATTGTGATCAAGTTTTTTTTGAAAATTTTATTAATGCTGCCTTGATAATTTTTGGCTATTATATTAATGTTATAGATTTTACTGTTCTTATAACATTTTTTTGATGTTATTTTAATTTTCTTTGTTACGTCTTTTGATGTTGCTATTTTGTTACCTTTACTTATCATCGATTATGACTTGATTATTCTATCTTACTATGCTAATGGTGCTAGTTCTATTATTTTAATTTATTTATATATTCATTGTGACATTGTTAATGTAATTGTTTTTTATTGTTTGTTATCAATGTTTTGATTGAATACTTAATGTTACTTTGTTAATAGCTATTTTAGTGATTACTTTTGACACTTTCACATTGACAAGGAATGTTAGTTACTAGTTTGGCTGATGAAAAAAATTTTCGTCGATTTTCGAGGCCTTCACAAATAAAAAGACGGATATTGTGCATGTAAATACATAATAAAATAAATATTTTGGGCGATGATAAATTTTTATATCAACGCAAAAGGTTTTATGATTCATATCTTGTCAAGGCAATTTTGGACGACCAACAAATTAAGCAACCTCTTCGAAGCCATAACGTATTTAAAAATTTAATTCGATCCCACTTTTTAGCAAAAATTATATTTTTTAAATACATATATGCACACATTCCTTTTAAATTTATTTTGATAATTATTTATTTGTTACTAACAGTTTTGTTACAAGTGTTTATGCAGGTGTTTGGGAAGATTTGTCGTGAAAGACATTTGAAGAAGACTTTAAATTGTGTTGTACTTTTATATTTTTATACTTGTACAAATATTATCATAGTAAAAATTTTATCTTTGGGGTGTTGGGCGGGATATTCTTTATTTACGCAATCCTCATCACGTGTTTAGGCAAATTTAGGCTGTTAATATTTATATAAAAATTAATTTAGATATTTAATCAAATAATTTACACTTTTCACATTAAAAATATTATGTAGTCTTTTCTTTAGAACAATTTTTATTTATTCAATCTTATCTTTTTTACAAACATATATTTATATACTTTTGTTTATGTATATTTTACAACATCATATGTATTATATTATTTCAGCTCATTGTATATTTACATTTAAAATATTAATTTTTTTTTCTTTTTTAATAGACCTAAGTCTGGCCGGGAATCACATTTGTGGATTTCAAAGAGTGCCTAACTCCTTCCCTTCGGAATAATTTAAATCATTACCTAGAATTCAAACTGGTTTCGAGATTAAATAAAGTCATATTTGTTGAACAAATTAATATGTTTCCTATTTTTCCTTAAAGATTAGGTGGCGACTCTAAAAAAAATTAATTCTTTTTGAGTCCATAATATCATGCCTGTTTTGACCTTAGATAAAAATTAGGTATGACAGTGAGTAAACTCTAATCATGCAATTTATATTTGAATACATATTTTATGATGACTAATTTTTCTGAACGTGCATTGCACATGTATTTCATTTTTTTCCTATTAATTACCAATTGGATCAATACAAGCATCATAACTTAGCTACACATTCAAAAAGCTCTCTCAACGCTCCTCAACATGAGGTCTCAAAAACAAATAAATAAAAAGACAAATGAAGGAATAAACTTCCACCTAGCTAGAACAGAGAGCTATGACGAAGAGAAATAATATGAAGGTTACATCTAACACAACAAGTGTACAATTTTTCTAGTGATACTATCAGTTTGTCTGTACTTTTCATAAACAAAAAAACTCTGATTTCTATCTCATTAGATGGCATGAACATATTCAACAAAAATGAGTTAGCACATCTTGTATAACTTTCCTTTGGATTCATGATTTCGTAGGACATGCGTTAGTCCCAGGAGGTAGCTTTCAAAGTATCTATCTGTATCAATATGAATATGTTGTCCCAGATTATCTTATATCTATGCCACTGAGCGAAAAAAGAAATATGTCTTCTATAGTCTCATACTCTCATCCTATGTGTGACAAATTAAAGAACACATATTTTTACATAATATATATGTACAACAAAGAACTCAATAATTTTAATAAGCATATTCATAATCATTTAAGTTGATGTAAGATATTAGGGTTCCCTGCTCTAAAATATAAATTGTACGAGTACTAATAATCATAAAATAAATTTAAGCAGGGGGTTGGCAATAGAGCAGGGCAGGTCAGAAGCTTAATAGGGCGGGGCAGAGGTAATAGATGCAAATATCAGTCGTTAAATAAAAATATTTTCCACGAAAGAAGTAAAGCATAATATAAAATTTTGTTTTATTCAATGACAACAACATCTCAGTGTAAACTGGAGAGGGTACAGTATACGCGAAAGATCTCATCTCTATTTTGGACTATTTTTAATAGATCGTTAGCTTAATTGGTACCAACCAAATAATATGAAAAAAGGAATACACATGTGAGAAAAGTCACAATATAAATGGAAAATGCTATGAAACAAAAAATAGAAAGGACAAAAAATGAAAATAAAATAATGCAACAATCGATACATAAAATATCAGTGAAAGCTAAAATCAAAGCTTAAGAAAATACAAGAATAGTGCTAATAATGTTGAAATGGCGGGTGATCCAGGAATAGCCACCAAACCTATGTAGCACGGAAGCGAGAAAACATCAATCAATCTTCTATCTTAATACACGACCTTAGAACTCTCCTATCTAAGACCATGTTCTCATTAAAATCAAGATAAATCAGGTCATGTCTAATTACTACTCCCAATACTTCTTTAGTTTACTTCTTCTCTCTTAATATCTGCCACTCCCGACCGCTCATACCTTCTAACTGCGGCATCTACAGACCTCCTCCCAAGATACCCAAACTCTCTCAATCTCGCTTCCCTCATCTTGTTCAACATCAGAGCTACTCCTACCTTGTTCTCATCATTCCTAATCTTTTCTCTCCTGGTATAACCACATAACCACCGCAACATACACCAAAAAATGACATGTGCCAAAGAAATTTCTAGCAATTACAAAACTAATTATATTGCCATGGTTCTGTTACGGTTTTGATTAGATTCTATAAGCAATGTATTTTGCATTAGATGAAATATAACTTTATACTCAACCTCGTGATCAGTGCTGGCAAAAAATGATTAAAAAGTATTCATCTGATTTATCAAGTTAAAATGAGATAAATAATTGATTCTTTTAAAATGCATTGTATGTAAAATTATCCATGTAACCCATTTAAAAATATCGATATTTTAAATATAAAACGAATGTTTCACTTTTCAACTCTTGCACTCCGTTAGCCATTAGGCAGGGGCTGATCTATGCCTTTTTCTTTTTGTGCTTCGACACCCATTATATCCAAGATAGATTGGGCATAATTATATAAAAGCGTATAAAAATTTGTATGAGATTTTGAAAAACACCTAATAACGAAGAATAGAAGTTAGCTGCTTCAATTTCCACGCAGAATAATAAAGTTTTATGCATCAATATACGTGTTTGAACCTCCCAAGCACCCACAACTCCCCAATTTTAGATCTGCCACTGCTATTAGGTGCTCATAGGAGTACTCAAATTCTTTATTATCCACAATTTACTTACTTCCTTGAGCTTAAAGTTTCAAGAGTACTTTGCAATACTTGAGATAGTTCTTGAAATTTTTGATGGCCTCGGTTTTTCTTTAAAATCAATTGACAATAGTCTAAAACTTTAAATTCAATAAAAATGTGTGGCTTCTAAAAGTATCTAGAGGAGCATGGCCCGTGTCTCTACGAGCTCAATATTAAGATATTCATTTATCTTTTCAATCTTGATATATTTAAATAAAAGATTTTAATAAAAGGATTGCATATGTTTTCTAGTATTCATCTGAAATCTAACATGAGTTCAACATATGTTATTTTAATATGTATTTAGATAATTTAAATTGTTAACTATTGTAATTTATAATATTTTTTATGTAATTTTTAAATTAATATACGTTACTTTTCTTGTCCAAATTTTTGTGGCATTAATAGTCAATTATATTTTAAAAATAATTTAAGTTTTTAATTATTGTAATTTATAATACTTTTCGTCTATTCCAATTTCAGTAACACTAATATAATTTCAAGAGTCGACCATATATTTTATATCTTTTAAATTTCTTAAGTTGTTAATTATTGTGATTTCTAGTATTTTTCATTTAATTATTTTGAAATACATAACATATTAAATTATTTTTAGATATTTTAAGTTGTTAACTATTGTAATTTATAATACTTTTTATATAATTTTTGAATAATATATGCTACTCTTCTTGTCCAGAGTTTTGTGTCGACAATAGCCAATTATATTTTTTAAATAATTTAAATTTTTGGTCATTGTGATTTATAATATTTTTCTATTTCAACTTATGTGGCACAATGCTTAAATGACCATAATAATTTATTCGAGGTAATATAGTAAAATATAATTGCGGGTGATAAATTAAAATCACGATTGAAGCAGTAGAAATCAATCAATTTTTTAAAATTTTTTTGTTAATTATTTTCATTTACAGTACTTTTTATTTCATTTTCAAATAATATATGTTGCTTTATATCTTCTTCTGTCCTGTCCCAATTTATGCGACACTAATATAATTTTGATAATCAATCAAATATTTTATGTTGACATATCATTTTGTTATTCTTATTTGTCTAATACATAAATGGCTTATAATAAGGGGTGATATAGTAAAATCATCGTTCGAAAGATGAAATTTAATTTAAAATATTAAGATTTAATTCCGTATTTTATGTCTATTTTATTTTTCATTAAATATTATTTATTTTCTTAGTACCTAGATGAATCATAATAATTAATTAAGAGCGATTGATTATGTTATTACTATAAAAATTGATATAATTTTATCATATCCAATAGTAATCATCGATAATTCACCGGAATAGTACATTAATTAAATACGGGATGCTATATTTGCATATGCAGAATATGATATTATTAAACATTATTGGATAGTGCATTATATTTATCTTTCATAATAATAAAATTTTACTACATATTTTTCTTTATTTCTTTTTAACTTGATACATATTGACCCAACATAAATTCTAAGAAAATATTCATTAGAAATTTTTTTATTAAATTAAATTTATTACTTTAAAATTTTAAAGTTAATTTTAAATATTAGTATTTCCATGTAATAAAAAAATAATTTTAAAATTCAAATTTACTAAAATAAATAAATAAATAAAAAGATTAATTTTCTATATAAAAGTCAATTAAAATAATAAAATTGATTTATTTAAATATTTATTTGCAATTAATTAAGATAATTTTTTTTATTTTGTCATGATTTATGGTGCACCGATAAAATTTTGTGAGTTGAATAAAACTTTTATCTATTTTTAAAAAAGTATTTTAACTTTTTAATTATTTTGATTTATAATAATTTTTACGTAATTATCAAATAATATATTTACTCCTTGTGTCCTAATTTATGTGGCTTTGATAAAATTTTGAGACTCAACGAAAAATTTTATATATCTTTTAAATATTTTAAGTTGTTAATTATTATGATTTGCAGTACTTTTTCTTTTATCCCAATTTATGTGACATTGCTAAAATAATTAGAGTCAATAAAATTTCTCTATGTCTTTTAAATATTTTACGTTATTAATTATTGTGATTCGTGGTAACAAATTAGTTTTGAACATGATAGCCAATTAAATAAATAAAAATTTTTTACTTCCAATATGTAGTTATAATTAATTAATATAAATTAATAGAATATATTAAATATTTAAATCATTATGATAAAACAATGAAATTATTATATATTAGAGCATGATATGTAATTAAGTGAGGGTGAAATAATAGAAATATAAACCAAAAATCACATCGAAATATGTGTTATAGGATTACTACTTAATTATACGCATGTATCAGATTTTCACATAAGTGAACAAATTATAAAATTAAAACTCAATCTATACAATTTAATTCACGTGATTAAGTAGAATTTTTCTTTCACTCTCAAGGAAAAACTTTAAAATTGAATAAAGACTACTCATGATATTGCATTCCACTAGTAGTACATGAACTCCACAATATCACCAGATCCACCAACTTTAGAGAAACAACATAATCAATTGCAATATTTTTATGACATATTCCCTAACCACGGTCCATAAAAAAATATCTCTTCTGACCACTTACTAATTGAATATTTAAAAAATAGCCCTCATAACCCTGCCCAATTAAAAATACAACATGACCCGCATAACCCCACCCCAATTAACAATACAACATGATAACTCTTACTTCTCTTCAAACCACATGACAAAATAAGGGAACCCACGACCAATGAAACAAATTTGGAGCATTGGATTTAGTCAACTTCTGGAAATTATATCAAACACAGTCATCCATTTTCTAGACCTCCCGCTACTATTGATATGTGTTTTCACACCACTATCCACATTATTCTATTCTTGAAATCAAATATCATTTGGTGAAGTAAGGAACATGATTCAAAATTTATAATTGATGATGGTGGTGGTGACAATGACACTAAACCTGGTAAAGAAATATGGAGGAGATGGAAGGGAAGTAGGGGTTAAATGAACATCAACAATGGTATAAAAAAGAAGTTCTGATCGAGAAGCAAATAATATTTCTCTCCTCAACATGGGATAATTCCCAAAGATCCAGCAAAAATACACCGAAAACCTCAATGTGTAGTCAAAATCAAAGGAACCTCAAAAATGACGCGGAAGTTGCATAACTCTAGATTTTGACTAATTATTTGTACCACTAACTATGCGTCACAACGACTTTCCGAGAACACACCATAAGACTATTAAACTTGTCCACTTATCCTTTAATTGCACAAAAGAAGATAAAGAAACATATGAGAACATGAAAACTAACACTAGAGTGATAAACAAAGTAAGAAAAACTCTAAAAAAAACCAATAATATATTCCACAGATAAAGTGAAAGGTAACCGGGGAAATTTGAGAGGATATCAAAAGCACGGTAGCAATATAGCTTGGTTATGAAAGAAAGAACAAGAGATGTATATACTGCATGACGTTAATTCACAAATTAAAGTAGTAACATTAGTAATTTCAAAGACAACAGAGAAGCTTATTCAAGTAAGTCGGATAAAAAAAATCAAAGTAAGTTCATATCTAAGCGAATTAAAGCAAGTCTTGGTTAAAAAAAATCAAAGTTAGAGATTATCTCATGTTAGTAAAAATTTGTATAGAAAGATTTAAATCACCAAAAGAATATGTATAATTTAATTAAATCAGTGAAAGAACAAAGAAAAGGACGAGCATAAACAGAAGTTCGTACATATGAACGTTTGTAATGTATAATTAAATTAGAAGTTAACTTATGATTTGATTTTTGAAGAGAGAGATTTCGCTTAAATTTATCCACAAAAATAGATGGAAGGAATAGCATGGATGCCAAAAATATGAGCAGCAAACATGGTGGAGAAAAATTATGAGAAGAATGTGATTAGTAGAAGTTGATAAAAAGCTTATTGTTGACAGAAGTCATTCCTGTTGGGCTTGAGGAGAAGATTGAAGGTAAACAATTTATTTTTAATGAAAGGAAAATTAATCGGTGCAATTGTTAAGAAGGTGATCGATGGAGGACATGTTGAAGCGACAGGTTTCTGCAAGCGTAGGGTGTAGGCTGGGTTTGTAGTTTTTTTTTTTTTTTTTTAAAATTAATAATATATGATAAGGGTATTTTAGTAATTTCATTTTAAATTTTTTGAGTTGATGCCTTTAAGGTAGTATAAATATAGATTATCCTAGTGTTGAGAGTGCTTATGAGGTGTAAAAATGTTCGTAGAAATCACTTAGAGCAAAGCTGAGTAAGAGCCTTTGATTCGGTCAAATTTTGGTATTCGATTCTACAAGGATCAACTTTGAACGTGCATAACTTTTCACAAATATATAATTTTGCATCTCAAGACCCATTAAATTATATATAATTGAATTAGCTTTCCAACGATACAAATTTTGTCTTAATTCGATATGCGAGCGAAAAGTTATGACCATTTTCGTAAGAAACAATAAGTGTAACACCCCGTGATTTTAATGCTCTAGCAATGCCTTAAAAATGACCTTTAGGACCCCCATTTTGATGGTAAACCATGTTTAGATGTTATGGGTTGTGTTGCCGGTGTTTTTGCATGTTGGAATTAGGTGTGTGTCGCCAAATAGACCCTCCGCTAAGGCTGTGCGTCGCATGACAAATGCCAATAACCACTGGATGGGGTGTGC
This sequence comes from Capsicum annuum, assembly GCF_002878395.1. NCBI lineage: Eukaryota > Viridiplantae > Streptophyta > Magnoliopsida > Solanales > Solanaceae > Capsicum > Capsicum annuum. The sequence continues at coordinate 169,200,641 of NC_061115.1, read as the reverse complement.
TTTTGGTGTGCGCCACACACCCTCAGGTGTTCTTTTGGTATGTGCTGCCCATCCTCAAGTGTGCTGTAATACCCCGAAGATTTCTAGCAAATTTCGTCCAAAAAATGCCAAGTATTAGCTTCTAAAGTGAAGGATAATTATTCCATGAGGAATTTTCAAGATTTTCACTGATTTTCATGTGGTTTTAAATTCAATAAGCTTTCCATCGATATATGATTCGCCTAAATCCGATAACCGGGTAAGAAGTTATGACTATTTCAAGTTCCCGTCATAAAACAGCGCCATATTAGTCAGTGACGCGCCGCGCCACAAGAGGAAATGACATTTGGCAATTTTCAATAGGTGTCAGCGATTATGGAGCGTTGCGCCAGCACTTAAATTCAGAATTGTCCTCTTTCCAGTGTCTCAGCGCGATTTCCCCCGTATCGCACCAAAGTTCCAGGTCGCGATTTCCCCCGTATCGCGATTTCCCAATTGTCAATTTCCAGTGACACGGTGCGATAACGCCGCATTGCGCCAGGGGCCCAGTTCAAAATTTTTTTACTGAAATTAAATGACGTGTCCAGGGCTAAAAGGGTCAATTTTCTACCCCTATTTAAACCCAATAACACGTGATTTAGCTATTCTTCACCCAAAATATACTATTGTCTCTCAAGTTTCTCTCAAGAACAAGCTAGGTTTTCTATTGGAGATTCAAATTCAAGAAGGTTTCACCATCAATCTTCACAAAATCATGAATTAAGGTATGCATAGTGTTTATTCATGGACTCCTTTCGTCCATGAAGCCCAAGAATCCTTTTTTTCTAAATTCAAGTTATGGATTTTCTTATGAAGTTCATGATTGGGATGATGTTGTTCATGTTGATAATGAGTAACTGAATTGTATTCCATGAATGAGTGTTAAATTCCATATGGATTGATTTGTAATGGTATAGATTCATGAAACCCTAGGACTAAACCCTTGAATGATTAAATTGGAATTGAATCATGACAGTTAATTGTTGTATGATGTTGTTTACACATTCTATGCCTACTATGTGTTTGGTTGGATTCCTAGATGAAGGGAAAGTGTCTAATTAGCATGATATCATGAAATCCTCATGTGCGTACAAGCTTATGCCTATCACATGTTTGATGAAATGCTTCAGTAAATGTATTATGATGATTATTATCTATTCAAGTAAGTCATGCTTTATCAGTTTCCTTCCATCGAGTCCTGGGGGTACTTGTACCTGAAACATTAGCTGTGTACCTAGAGCCATGTCATGTTTTCACGATACTCTTAGTCAAACTATGAATTCTTAGACTTTAGATAGTCTTATGACTCAGGAAAAATCTCTATGATCTCATGACTCAGTCAGCTGTCAGATATCAGTAGTATTCCATCAGTCAACGGAACTTAGTAACTTAGCTCATGTTCAGTTCAGTAAATCATATTCAGTGTCCATTCAGATGGGAGTAGGAATTAGCACCGAGTGAACCCAAGGATGGGGACACACACTATCAGATGAGGGTGTGATCCTTAGAAGTCATTCTTGTATTCCAGAACTATGTAGCCATCATAGGTTGAGACATCAACACTGTTCGATAAGGGTTGATGAGGTGGATAAGCACTGCCAGATAAGGGCCCCACCATTATTTTTTGAGGACACTATCAGATAAGGTTCGCCCACAGCTTGTCCTTACTAGTGGCGTGGTATTGACACTATTCCAATTAGAGTTACAGATTGGACCCCAACTCAGCCATAACGGCGTATCAGGGGCATGTCGATTAAATACTACCTCTCACAGTTTTAGTATCAGTCTTAGTAAAATAACTCAGATAGTTCTTCAGATTCAAGATTGTCAGATACAGTCGACTCAGATACAGTAAGGAACTTAGATAGTTCCATCAGATTCAGGACTGTCAGATACAGTTACCCATGTTATCAGTTACATTCAGATACAACTATTTATGCTATCAGTTATATCAGTTATTAGTATGGCATGTCATCAGTATTCAAATTCAGTAATCACGATATCACAGTGTTAGTTACAGTTACTTATTTATGTATGCATTCTCGCATTCATGTTAGACAGTCAGCTAGCATTATTCATACATGTTAACCCTTGCATTAGCCTACCTCACATGTATACTCATTATATTCCATTGTACTGACATATTTATGCTATGGTACTTTCTTTTTATGTTCCACCATAGGTTCAGAGACACGAGTTCTAGATCAGCAGTAGATTCCAGTCTCAGCAGTCAGAATAGAAGTGAGTCCTCATCCTTCGAGGACATGATTATTTCTCCACTATTTCATTGATTAGTTATTAGTTGGAGTTAGTTGGGGACATATCCCATCAACTCATTATTCAGATTATTCAGAAGTAGAGGCTTTCAGACTAGATGCAGACTTATATTTCAGACTTCAGTGTTTACAGTTTTATTTTGGGTATTGTATTACCCCAAAGATGTTATCTCATCCATGTTAGGTTCAGTATTGAACCTTATGACATTTCAGTGCATGTTTTTGCATTATTCAGTATTTTATGCAGTATACATGTACAAATATCAGTCATGGGTTAGCTTGTGGTCCTTCGGGATCATGATCACCGTGTAGCATTTTGGTTCAGCAAATCGGGGTGTTACATGTGCTTTGTCTGTGCGCCGTCCAATAAAAGCCAAGTGCCAAAATTGCTCCATTTTGACTTAGTTTAAGGGCGTTGAAGTCTTTTCACACCCCTAAATTATTTCTAATCATTATTAAATGATTAAGGGGTCTTAAAACACGTTATTTCTACCCTCTAATCCCTAAATGTCCCATACACGAATTAAAATCCTTCCCCTCTCCCCAAGAACGAAATTCAAGTTTCTTCCCTCAAGAAGTTAAGTTCCAATTTCAAGCTTTCTTCAAGAATTCATCCAATTAAGGTATGTGGGGTTTATGAACAAGGTTATTCTTTTATCCTTGAGCCCAAAGTGCATGGTTTTAAGATTTAATTCATTTAATTTGAGTTAGAGTTTTTTTAGAGTTTTTACCCAATTTGTTATATTCTTGAAGTATGTTACTACTATGAGATTGAAAGCTTTAAGTGCATTAAGAATTGTATATATTCATGTTTTGACTTATAAAATTCATATTGTGATTTTAATTTCATTGTCTTGACTGGATATTATTAAAAGATTTTAAGATGATTATTGAGCATGAAGTATTGTCATGAATTTCTAAGAATTTAAGCATGTATTATAAACCCTAAGTACAAGTATTGAGTTTGCAAGAAGATTATGCTCTTAAGCTCCATTGATAAGTTTATTCTATGATTCAAAGTAAAGATTGATCTTTTGATCTTAAGATAATATATGAAATCCACATTTGTTCGTCTCGATTATAATTTAAAGTAAAGAGAAGCATAACTGATTTTCACTCTATAAAACCTTTATGCTAATTATAGGTGGATTTCCTAAAGTATGAGCATATAAGTATTTTGGGAGTAGTATTTAGCACCGAGGAGGGAATGAAGATGAGCGTATTCTTAATTCCTAAAGACTACGAGCCAACATAGGTTAAGTTTTTTCACAATATGGATGAAGTTCAATGATCACTAAGATTAACGTTCTATTCCGATGGCAAGGATAAGACAGCTCTCCCCAACGTGGGTAAGACATTGAACTCCATAATAGCTAACATGGTTTATGTCGTTTAGAAGACTCTTTCAAAACTAAAGAATGGTAATTAAAGCTTTTAGAACTAAGTGTTATGGCTCACAAAGTTTATCTTATGCTTCATTACTCATGTTTATGATTTTGCAGTCTTTGTTTTATTCAAGCTCAAGGTGAGTTATTTACACTTAGCATGTATCATTTGAAAGTCTATGTGTATATTCAGTTATTGTTTTACTTATGCATTCACCCCCATATGTTCAGTACATTCCAAAAGTACTGGCCCGCACATACGTCTATATGCTACATTGTCTCATAATGTAGGTACCAATTGTAGCCCACACATCATAATCAGACACTTTGCAGCTTTCAGTCAGCGAGTGATGAGTTCTTTTGATTCAAGGACTCGAGTCAACTATAGTTTCCGTATCATTCTTTATTCAGTCGTAATAATTAGGTATAGCCGGGGGTCATGTTCCGGCTACTTATAGTCAGTTTAGTAGAGGCTTCATAGATGGTTATCAGAGTTAATGTATTTACTTTCAATTTTGTTTTGTATAACCAAAGTGTAAATGTTTTAACCAATTTTGTATTGATTGTATTCAGCAAAGACATCTCTTCTGCTTATTTTTTTTTTTCAGATTTATGTAATATATTCATTTGCTCACGAGTTATGCAAGACTCATAGGCTATCTTAGGATCACTTGTGGTTCTAAGTGTCATGTGATGTCCAGGGGTAGTCTCGGGGTGCTACAAAATGTTATTTACTATTTTTCTTTTAATTCAATAACAAGATAATTTAAGTCCCATGCATGGAACCAATATAACTGATTACAAACTTTAAATTGATTTTGTATATACAAAAAATTTCAGTCTTTCTACTATTTTGCCTATTAAATAAAATTTAAGAATTATTGACAAAAATATTATATTGCATTTTGACCAACATTCTTTTGGTCTCAATCAAAATTTTAGCATAAATAAAATATCGAAATAAAGTTGCTTCACTCACAAATATTTTTAAATATTGTTGGTATCAATTAAAGCATTCGTTTGTTAAAGTTCTAAAGCACTCTGAATCTTATATTTAATTGGATCTTAACACCACATAATGACATAAATTTATTCGGATTTAAATATATATAAATCACAATAATTAACAACTTAAAAATTTAAAAGATATAAAATATTTGGGACTCTCAAAATTATATTAGTATCACTTAAATTGGAATAGAAGAAAAGTATTATAAATTACAATACTTAACAATTTAAATTATTTTAAAAATATAATTGACTATCAATGCCACCAAAATTTGGACAAGAAAAGTAACGTATATTATTTGAAAATTACATTAAAAATATTATAAATTACAATAGTTAACAACTTAAATTATCAAAATACATATTAAAACTATGATTGATTATCTAAATTCTATTTGTGTCAAATAATTTGAGACATAAAATAACATATATTGAACACATGCTAGATCCCGGATGAATCTTAGAATGTATATGCAATCCTTCTTTAAATAAACTATTGTTTAAATATATCAAAATTGAAAAGGTAAGTTCTAATACAGCACACCAAATAGTGTATAAGAAATAATGATAGCATAAATAATACCAATATTACTAATACAGGCATTATTAACACAAACATTACTAATACGTTCTATTAATAATTATTTTTATACACTCTAATAAACGACTCCTACGCTTCAATGGAAGGAACATATACAAAAGAAAAGTTCAATAAAACATCTATAGAAGTATGTTTTATCGTGTTCTTAAAGTCAAATAACTTAAATCAATATGACAGATGGTAACTTATAGTTTTCTTTTTTATATAATTTTCGAAACACTTAAAATTTAAATTTAAAATATTAATTTAATTTATCTTCAAAGAACAAGTTGACAAATAAAAGAGAAAGGGGAATGAAAGCAAAGGATGTTTATGTGTCTGCTTAGTAGGGTAATACAATGCAATTTTGAGTTATTAATTGCAACCCACATGCGATGTAATATGCAAGGATTAGATAACACTTTAGATTTTTCAACAATTATTCTCTATCTTATACAATTGGTGTCAAGTCTTATGTATCAATTTTAATCTCATGTTTTATACTTAATGTAACAAATATCAATCATATACTTAAAGATCTAAACTTTAAAATGCATCAAATTTTGTTATTTATATGAGTAAGTTATACATAATTATCTTATGAGATAATTTGGCTCCTTGAAAAATACTATCAAATAGTTAATATGTTTTGTGTATTCATGTTTTATAATTCATAATTCAAATTGACATCAATCTAACTTATCGTACATAATCAAAATATCTTAATGTTGGACTCGTGTTGACACGGATCATACTCTACTAGTAGTAGAAATATAGGACTTCAAGTTAAATCAATTCAAATTTTAGTACCGAGCCTTTACTTTTTCTTTGACACGTGCCCGTACTTAGGCTTATCTTCAATTTTTTTATTCTCTCATCATATAGCTCAAAAACAACAAGAATTTCAATTAAAGAACAACAATTGTATGTTTGATCAAGCATTTAACTTAAATTATAATATATATATATATATATATATATATATATATATATATATATATATACTAGAGTGGAAGGGGTCCGTGTTAGCATGGGCCCAACGTGATGCATGTGAAGAAAAACTAAAGGCAAAATAGTTCATTGGACCCTTGTACTATGTCCGTTTTGTAATGTGGATACTCCTACTTACAAGTTTATCATCTAGACCCTTGAACCCATTAAAAAACAACATTTTAAACACACTTTTGCTTATGTGGCATTAACTCACTGATGTGACAAAATCCTGTAAACACATGTTTTTTGAGTGCGTGATTAAATTTCAAAAATATTTATAATGTTTAAAAAATTAAAAAAACAGTAAATTAAAAAAAAAAAGTAAAATACTCCCCCCCCAACCTCCGTTCTAGCACCCCCAACCTCTGTTTCAACACCCCCCCGCCTCCCCGCCGTCCACCACCTTCCCCATCCCCCACACCATCCAAATAGGGAAAAAAGATTTTTTTGATGAGATTTTTGCCGGAATAATAGTTCCGGCATAGAATCTGACCACCATCTTCAAAATTTGACCAAGACAACCACTAAACCACCACCAAAACACCATTAACAACCCCATCTCCCATCAGACTCGATCTTTCCACCATTTTTTGCACAATCACCCTCTAGTAACCTTTCTCTACCATCACATAAAACCTCTATTTTATCATCAAGAAAACCAGGAGAACTACAATAAACTAAGTTGGTCATCACAATGCCATCAAATTCAAACCTTTTTCTACCAAAATCATTTGACACTTTAGCTTTTTGATAAAAATTCATGAAAGATTTTGAAGCCTTAAACTTCAATATAGAAAAATGGTTTTCTTTCTTGAACTTTGTACATGAGTCTAGTGGAATAAAATGCTTTAGCTGTGGCTGAAATTCCAGAGAAACCTCTGTAGTTTTGTCCTTGTGTGACACAGGTCTATCCATAAGTTTTTAACTCCAACCATGTCTGCTTCTGAAATGGGGTAAAGTAAAATTGAATAAAGACGAAAAATCAAGAAATAAGGTTAATTTTTTTTAATGAAAAATTTAAAAAAATTCCAGAATATTGATTAGAAGAGTGAAGGTGGACAATGATTAAATGCAAAAATATAATGGAGAGGGAAGCAATGATGGAAATGAGGCTACAAAAGTAGACAAAGAAACAGCGCAGAACGTTTTTTTTGGTGGGCTATGGGGATTTGCTTTAGTGGCCTAATACTCCCTCCGATTCAATTTTGATTTGATATAAAATTTAAGATAATAAAAAGACTATTAAAGAAGAAGAAATAGAGAATTAAGAACAGCAAAAAGAAAGAAAAAGGGGGAAGAGAGAGGAAAAAGAGAAGGGTGAGCAGGAGGATTTTCTTTTATTTATTTATTTTAATTTTTAATACTTTTTATACTTAAAAATGACATGGAAGATGACATGGAAGATGATATGGGGCGGGTGTATTACACTCACCCAAAAAGTGTTTAAAATATTACTTTTTAGTTGGCTCAAGGGTCTAGATGATAAACATGTAAGAGTATCCATATTACAAAACGGACATAGTACAAGGGTCCACTGAACCATTTTTTATGAGGGTCACTACCAACCTCTGCAAATTTTATTGAATTGCGGAATTTTGTATACTCCTATTAATTTTATTATAATTGGGGCAGTGAAAACTCCCACTACCCTTAAAAAAAGTGCGAACATGTAAAATATTTTGCATCATTTTTAATATTTTCCTTATTTTTTCCACCTAATCTTTTCTCACTCTCTTCTACTCTCAAAAGCCTTAATATTTTCTAACTATCATTGGTAGCAATTCAAGAATCAAACTATGAAGGCAGATTGATAATTTTTCACTTTCTAATTGTTCTCCACCATTGTGGCCATAGATTTATAAACAAGGAAAGGAAAAAAAAATAAAACCATTGAAGCTTGCATTAAAGAGTCTTTTCTCATTCTCCCCAACTCCGTTAGCTCCAATTGTGTTGCAGGTAAGAAGAAAAGGAGTACTTCTTTTTTGATTTCATTTCTTGTCAATGGATTACCCTTTGATTTCGCTTTCTAATTTATTTTTTCATCTTGCATGTGAATTTAAATTTATGTTTTTCCTTCATTGGTTTTTGAATTTAATTTTTATTTGATTTAATTTAACTTGATAGTATTAAAATTTCTACTCGCTCGGGCAAAACTCCGACCAAAACTACTTGCTTCAATGTGAAATTTAAAGTGGGTGTTCTGATGGTACTTTATTTTTTTCTGTAAATGGGTGTTTGTTATTTTAATTAGTTGTTCATACTCTTGTCAATGGATTACCCTTTGATTTTGATTTCTAATCCTTTTGCCATCTTGAATGTGAAATTAAATTTATGTTTTTCCTTCACTGATTTTTGAATTTAATTTTTCTTTGATTTGATTTAACTCGATAGTATTAAAATTTTTCTCGCTCTGGCAAAATCCCGACCAAAGCTACTACTTTTGATGTGAAATTTAAAGTGGATGTTCTGATGGATACTTTAATTTTTTGGTAAATGGGTGTTTGTACTTTTAATTTGTTGCTCATACTTGAAATTGGATGTATCATTTTCATCTTCTTTAATGTTGCATAGTCATTTTATTTATTTGAGAAGAAGTGATATATAGTTCTATTATTGATATATATAATGTACAAATTCTACTTTAATCTGTAAAATTGATTTTTTCAATTTGGATTAGGTAGACACATTTATTCTTGTATGCCCTATTGCCATCTGCAGTTCACTTAAAAATCCTCAAAACTCTGTTACATTTGCAGTTCTTTTATTTTTTTCAGCTGACTAGCTTGACTACCTCCCAAGTAAACTTGACATCAGTTTCATTACATATACAAAGTGTATGCTTTGTGTAAATATACGAAATAAATATTCTTGAATACTATTAAATTAATGTAACTAAAGTTAAATGTATTTTGATGTTCGATTATTACTCGTACTGTTTGGTCAGAGACATTCCTTTCAAGATTCTACAGTTTGGGGTTGATCAAGAACTGTGTGTAGTACATAAAGAGAAGGAAATTTTAAATTTTGGGGATTGATCAAAATGTCTAGTATAACAGATGCTACAATAATTCATCATGTTGGCATTGTGTTTCCTGCACTATGGTTGCTTAATTCATTCAATTATTGTCACCCTTTGCTTACTTCCTCACTCTTATCTATCTTTATATGGTAAAGTATCTAAAGATTGTCCTTTTATTTTAGTTCTGTATTGTTTCTTGATCTTATGTTGCTACTTTTGCTTCAATTTTTTAGTATTTGATGTGGATTTATCAAGTTGTGATGTATAATTTTGAAGGTTCATGAGCAGTATGCAAGTAAATTAAGGAGGAAGTTAAAGTTTTTTGCTTCCTAAATTTTACAAAGGAATCAAAAATTTTATCTCGAGGCTTGGTCAAAGACTTATATTTACAAATTGAAATTAGCAATAGTAATAGGGCATATGATGTTATTGTGTACATGTTTAGATAATATTAATGGATTTTGGTTTTGTTAGCAGATCCTTGAAACAAAGTACAAATCACCATTTTCTCATTTATATAAGAAGGTTCTAGCTCTTTGTCTCAAGTACAATGACTATATTTACATTTCATAATTCGTTTTGAAAGAAAATACTTTAGCTCTTTGATAATATGATTTTTCTTTATCACTTGCTCTCTTACTTATGTTTCAGATTAGTTGTTAATACATTCAGATGGATAAATCTTAGATTGGAAAGCCCAGAAACACATCTGAATATAAGCGCGGTTGGAGGCAATTTTTGAACTTTATGCTTAAGAATACAGCTATAGGAGATAAAATAAAATGTCCTTGTCATTTATACTATTTTAAAAAATAGAAAATCAGAGATATAGTGTATAACCATTTGATCTGCAGGAAATTTCCTCAAAATTACGTCACTTGGGTTATACATGGAGAAAGCAATGTGTTGAATAACTCTCCAAATATAGAAGCTACTCATGATATACTACCTCTAAACAATCCCATAGAATTATTGATTAATGAAGCATTTAAGGGCTCAAGGCATGAGGGTATGAATGCAGATCCGTTACAAGTATCGAGAGAAGAGAAGATGTCAAATGACATGCCTGCTTAAAATAATACAAACTTTCTTGAGTTGCTTAGAGATGGAAGTCAAGAATTGCATGATGGGTCCAAGTTCTCAAAGTTAGAATTTTTATTGAAATTGTATCATACTAAGTGTTTGGGTGGATTAAGTGACAAGGGAATGATAATGATACTAGATCTACTGAGAGATGCATTTGATTTTGCAAAGCTCCCTAGTTCTTTCAATGACGTCAAGAAAACCATCAAAAAATTATGTGTTGATTATATAAAGATAGAAACCTGCCCAAATGATTGCATGTTAATTGGGGAGATGATGGTAACGAGGAAACATGTAAATATTTTCATACTTCTAGATGGAAATCTAGAAAGAAGAGTGATAAAGATCATGCACTTGGTACAAGTAAGAAGTAAAAGAACAAATCTGCAAAAATTTTGCGTTACTTTCCATTGAAACCAAGGCTACAAAGATTGTTCATGTACTCCAAGACTACACAGCATATGAGATGGTATGGCGAGGATGTTAAAAATGATTGAATTTTGAGGCATCCTAGAGATGGTAAGGCATGAAAAAGATTCAATACAATTTTTTCTGAATTTGCTTATGATTTTTGAAATGTTCGATTAGGCCTAGCTAGTTATGGATTCAATCTATTTGGGATAATGAGTACTTCTCATAGCATTTGGTCAGTCATTTTGGTTCCATATGACCTCTCCCCTTTGTTTTGTATGAAGCAACCAAATTTTATACTCTCAATGATTATTCTAGGTCTACGTATAGTTTGTAATAATATAAATGTATATCTACAACCCCTTATCAAGGAGTTGAATGAATTATGGTATGAAGGTGTGGAAACATTTGATTCATCAAAGAATGAAATATTTAAAATGAGGGCAACTCTTATGTGGACAGTTAGTGACTTTCCTGGACTTGATATTTTATCTGGTTGGAACACGCACACTAGTTTAACATGTCCTTGTAATTTTAATGCCGAACCTTGTCGACTTCTTCGTAGTAGAAAATAGTGTTTTATTGGTCATCGTCGATTTTTGAAAAGAAATCATAAATTTAGATTGATGTGGCATCATTTTTTGGAGATGTGGAGTAGAGGAACCCACCAAAAAAGTTATCTGGGTCTGATATTTTACAACAAGTGAAAGATATTGATGTTATATTTGGAAAACCAGTAGAACTGAATGATAGAAGAAAAAGAAATAGAGAAAGGAGTCATGGGGAAAGTTCAACTCAACAATGGAAAAAGAAAAGCATATTCTTCCAGCTTCCATATTGGGAATTCAACCCATTACCCAATAATTTAGATGTTATATATATCGAAAAGAATATGTTTGATAATGTTTTGTACTCAATGCTAAATGAAACAGGAAAATCAAAAGATCATGTAAATGATTAAAAAAACCTACAAGATATAGGTATAAGACCTGATCTTTGGCCAGATAAGAATGAAGAATGTCGACTTGCTGCGTTTACAATCCCTAGTAAGAAGAGAGCTTCCTTTCTCAAAATTCTTAAGAATATCTCAATGCCGGATGGATATTCAAGTAATATTTCTCATAGTATTGATCTGGAATAAAAATGAATATTCGAATTAAAAAGTCATGATTGTCACATCATTATGGAGCAATTATTACCTATAGAAATTTGCAATGTGCTTTTAACCCATGTTGTTGCAATTTTGGTAGAGCTTTCGTCCTGCTTTAAACTTCTCTATATGAAAACCTTAAGCCTTTTGGACTTGGATAAGCTACAGGAGAGGATTGTTCTCACACTTTGCCATTTAAAGATGTTGTTCCCTCCATTTTTTTACTGTAATAGTTCATTTAGTTGTCCATCTAGTGGATCAAGTAATACAAGGTGTTCCGGTACATTATCATTTGATGTATTTTGTTGAAAAGTAAAATATTTCTTATTTAGGAACTCTTTAAATTAATTTGTAACAGTGATTAAAAGTAAACACTTGCTCTAATGTCATTCTATATTTTGATAGAATGTTAGGTCATTTCAAATATTTTGTGGGGAACAAATCACAGGATGAAGGTTCTATTGCTGAACGTTACATGGTTGAAAAAGCTCTAACATTTTGTTCCTTTTATTTTGAGGATATTGAGTCAAGGGTAAATAGTCCTAAACATGTAAATGATGAATCAAATCAAAATGAGGCTTCTAACAGGTCATCTATGTTACCTCGATAAGGTAAATCGGTTGAGGGATCCTCAATATTTCCCTTGACTGTCTTAGAGAAGACTTAAGCTCTTCGATATGTGTTACTTAATTGTGTAGCAGTGCAACCATTTATAAAGTAAGAGGTTAAATCAATTTAACATTTCAAAATATTAATAAAGTGAATTGATTAAGTTGGATAGATTTAACACCTTTGTAGTGAATTTAACGATCACATAAGAAAAAGTTCAAGAGGTCGAAGACCTTTAACAACAGAGGTGGAGAAGAAAGTTAATAAGAAGTTTGTTGATTGGTTTCCAAAAAGAGTGAGTAAAAGGCATTAGAATGTTTATATATTCATAACTTTCTGTTTTAATCTATAATATTCAACAAAAATAATTTTGTTTATTTAGATTATGAATTCAGATATTGTAGACATGATCTTTACTGATATACAGTTCTTAGCTAGAGGTCCATCTCCAAGTACAAGAAGATTCAGTACTTATAACATTAATGGATTCAAATTTTGGACTTTGTCCAGAGAACAAGGGTTGAAAACTCAAAATAGTGGAGTTTTTCTTACATCTGACACCTCCTGTATTGCATCTAATGCTGATGGAAATGCAAGACAAACAAAGCTACCATATTATGGAAAGTTGAAAGATATTATAAAGCTTAATTATTATGGCCAGTTTAGAGTTGTGCTCTTCAAATGTCAATGGGCTGATACTACTCACGATAGAGGGTTCAAAAAAGATGTTTGGAATTTTAATTGTGTCATTTTTTCTAAGTTGATTCACACTGGTGATCGTGAGGATCATGATCCTTACACTAAAGCATCTTAAGCGAATTTGGTCTATTATGTTGATGATGAAACTGATAAAGAATGGAGTGTAGCTATACATTTAAAGACAAGAGATCTGTTTGACATGGCTGAAGATGATGAAGAAGAAATATACGAGAATGAGCCATACCAACAACAACAATGTGAACATTTTTTAAAGATAATTATGAAAATGTTCAAATTGCGATAGAGGAGCATATGTCTAATAGGAATTAAGCTATTTTATCTGATATGAAGATGTTTAATTTTGATGAAATGAATATTACATTATCATAGTCAGATTTTTGGTAGACATGAATGATCTTTTACTAAGATATCTTTTTTCTCATTCGTGTTCTTGGGTGCTAAAAGTTATATAATTGCTATGGTGGGATATACTTATGGTAAGTATCTTCAAGTTGAAAATAGTTTCTCTGGAGATAAGTTAATTTGTTTCTTTTTCAAGTTGTTAGTAAAAATATTTCCTTGATGATCTAATACAGTTTCTTTTGTTGATTATAGATATGTCGAAGAGAAAGCATGAACATAATGTTATAAAGTCAGTTTAGTCAACACATATTTTAGAGGATGCATCCATATCACAAGCAAACGAGTCAAAACTACCATTAACATCATTTCTTCACTCGAAACCTTGAGTGACTCCTTTAGTTTCAACCACATCACAGCTGAATCGATTAGTTCAGGCTACAACACAAATGAATCAAAAAGTTTGCGCATGAGTTTCATCAATTCAGCCTATAGTCCATCAGGAACCATCACAATTACCTTCATCTATTCAGCCTCCATCACGTCAAGCACCATCAAAACTAACTTCGTCATTTCATCCTGTAGCACAGCTGGTACAATCACAAGCTTCTCCATTAATTCAGCCTACAACACATCAGGAACCATCATATTTGAGTTCATCAGTTCAGGCTGCAGCATAGAAAACATCATCATAACAGGGTGCAACACAACAAACACCATTAGTTCAGGCTGCAGCATTGCAAACACCATCACAACAGGTTGCAGCACAACAAACACCGTTAGTTCAGGATGCAGCATTGCAAACACCATCATAAAAGACTCCATTATTTCAACCAGTAGCACAACCACCACTACCTAAAAAGTATGCTAGTTGTAAGTCAAGTCAACATTGGACGGTAGATGCAATAGGTAAGATGGTACACTTCATTTACTTTATTTTTATCTATTTTCCAGAGTTTTTTAGAAGTACACATTATCGTTCAATCTGGTTCTGGACATTATCTCTTTCAAAAGACCTAGACCTTTTGTCCTATTATTAGTTCTTATGCCAAAGTAAAAATAGAACGCCATCTCCGTATTATGACAACCATCAGTATTTATCTTAAATATGTTATGGTCACTGATAGCTTAAATATGTTATTGCAATAGACTATTTTTTTTCTCACCTAGTTAATTCTGTGAATGAACGGTTGAGGAAGATTGTTGTTTTTATCACGAACCGAACAAAGGCCCAAACTGTGACGAGCATCCTGAACCATAAAGGCACGAGAGCCCTTCTCTACTGGCAATAATATACACAATTCATAAACTATAAGGAAATGTGGAAAACAAAATGGAATTATGGTCATCCAATTATGCAACAAAACTATACGGTTATAATTTTAACAAGACCCAAATCCATCTAACACCTGTCTGCAAAATCTCTACTAACTAAAAGAAAACAATATCTGTTTAAAGACAGGGACAAGGTCCTCGGTCTGACCATGAACTAAAAATAATGAAATCATGAGATAAGGCCTTCCAAAATAAGGAAAGCTTACCGAATTCAATCGTCTGACATTGGTCTACAACTTAGCTGGACCCCGGGACTGATCCTCAGATCTTGAAATATAAGGGGTCAATACAAATGTACTGGTATGCAGAGTAATCAAAAATAATGTATTTATATATAACATAAGTGAGAGCAATTCATAAAATATTTTACATATGATATATGAAAACACAGGTAATTTTTAAAAGACTTTAAAACATTTCTTTGAAATAATGAACCACTCTTTATGTTACTTCTAAGCTAGATGGAACACCCTACAATTTGTAATTCCATGGGCTATATGGAATTCACCCTTGACTCGGCGGACAAGCTCCCAATCTAAGTTTGCCACGAGGATTGGAGTATCTACAAGGGAGATACACAAGATCACACACCAGGGTGCCAAAATCCCTAATCAAATCAACATGTCCTGGTAGTGCGCAAGATTACAAAGCATGGCTCCTAACCATATTCCCAATTTAGAAGGACATGAGTCAAGGTACATAGGATCACAAAGTAGGGTACCATAATCCCGTGTTGGAAAATCACGATTTCTAGCATAGAGTCTTTCAACTCGTACTTTCTTCGGGAAACCATCTAACTTACTTTAAGCTCATTTTTAACCTTTTCTAAACATGCATCTTTTTGAATTCAAAATCTGAGTAAAATTTGTATTTTAGTCTATTCCGAATCTTCTATGGCATTCATCTATTTGGTATCTTCATACCAAGACTTGCAAATCATATCTCTAAGCAATAAAATATCATGTTACAGTACTTTCATTCAAAATAAGATGTTTGGACCACTAAATCATTCAAAAAATATAAGAGAGTTCTTATTTCAATATACATGAAAACTTATGCAATGATTTTCTCTTTCAATCCTTAAACATGGGGTGGTCACTTATTTTGTAGAAAACTATGCAATTCTTTTAATAATCATCGTTAATATTTACAAAACAAGATAGCACCCTTTCTTCAGTTTATAATCAATATCAAGCCTTAAACAATAGTCAAGAAAACATTTATGTTGTGCTTGTAAATATGAAATTCATCAATTCATAACACGTGAAAATCAAGTGATGTCATAACAAGAGAGGGGGTATAGATATTCATGCTCTCAATTCAACTTTCAATATCAAACCGCATACATACATATATACGAACAAATTCAATTTTAGGGGAAGGAATCAAAACCAAAACATTATCATCAAAAGGGTTCATAATGCATGTTTGTTAATGTAATTTCAAAACCCTTCGCAACCATATGATTTCATAACATTAAACCTTCCTCAAATGATTTCAACATGCCCATGTATTTTAGGAAAACCCCACGGACCTTAGATTACTTAGGTTGAAGTATGGAAATCCAATTCTTGATTTGTTTCTTGGAAATCATGAACTTAAGGATTGATTCTTGATCTTTGATGGAAATTGTAATTTCTCTTATTCTTGAGAGTAGAAGATTTGAGATGTTAAAAAATGTTAGAATATGTATTAAAATGCTTAGGGTATGATTTATGTTCGTGGAGAAGAAGTTTGGGATGGGAAAATACCAAAATACCCATTTAAAAATGGCCCGTTTGAGCTATTCGGCCCGATTGACGGTTTGGTTGACGGACAGTCAGTCTGGTGATGAACTGTCACTCCAACCATCAGTTTATGGACATAGAACAACCTTTCTGTTTCAATTTGACAGCCTTACTTGAAAGGCCGTCACTGTCGTAACGTTCCATCAGTCTAACCATCGTAATTCGGCAGACTGACACCTCTTTGGAAAACGGCCATAACTGTTTACTCTGATATTAGATTAATGCAAAATTGGTGAAGTTGGAAATAAGACTCAAATAACTTTTATTTTATATATAGTAAGACCTCTAACTCATTAAATACAAGAATTTATGGCCGATGAAAGTTGACCCAAGTTGAGACGTTCACCAAAACTTAATCGATAGAAGAGTTTTCCACTCGTCTTTAAGTTAGGGGATTTTTGTGACCTCAATTCATATTCAAAGGTATTCACACACTATAAGATTGATCATTAAAAATATATTAACAAAGAATCATTCAATTTGGGTCTACACGAGTAGAAAAGATGGTCCAAACTTTAGCCTGAAAGTGTGGGGTGTTACATTATCTCCCCTTTGGGATCATTCATCCTCGAATGATGGCTAGGGACTTGTTGAAGCTCCAAAATAAGGAATAAAGGACGTAACCATACTATAAGAATTTTCTTTGAAGGAAATATACGTAGACCTCAAGAAGATCATTCATGACGTCACCAAGTAAATCATGTAAGTACTAAGCGTGAGATAATAAGAATTGACATAGAGATGACCTTGTACATGAATTCCAGGGATCATGATCATCACAACATATGGTATGGGTTTATTTGATGATAATAGGCCTGATTTCCATTGGTACTAATCATGAAAAAAGATTTTGTTGAAGATAGGGGTAGAAGCATTCTCCACCGTACAATTGTAAATGATTGAACCTCACTTAGAGACACTACTCGACTATGCCCCAAATAATAAATAAACAACATACTTCATAATTTCCACTTATAATTCTCCCATCACACATCTAAACACAAAAGTTTGAGTCCCACTGCATAATGCTTTTATGTTGAAGCCTAACTCGGAGAGAAGAGGTGCTAGCTTTAACTATGGGACCCTGTACTCTATATCCCATCAAGAAAATTACTTCACTTTATCCCCACCATCAAACACACTCGAGTTTTAAATCAAGGAGCACCAACGATATAACCCATTGGTTTGCGTTTTCATCAATCACGACATTCAAGCCTATCATTACTATACCCACTTCATGGATTTTCCCACTAAGTCCAGCCAATTCAATCATTCTCATTAACGTTTTTGCCACATAACTCCTTCTTAAATATCTCACATAATGAAAGTTCATCTTCTTCTTCCCCCTTCTCCTATAGCCTTAGCTCAAGAAATCGCATAAAAATTTTCACCTTCAAGAACATTTACTCCCCTACCTAACACATTACTACGCTTCCACAACTACCATCTTGCTAACATATGGAGGGTCATCGAGGGACTCGAGCATAAACATTATGAATAGAAGTAACACTTGTCAGACCATAACTTACACTTATTGCACTACTCAAGGAGCGACATGAAGTGATGATACAATTTAATAAACACGAAGTACTTCATATATCAAGTGTCTGGATCATAACTAAAGAGTCATTCGGCACGAACATGAAACAATATGGTTTTCTTAGGACAGACCACTATGAGAAACATGGATGCACATATCATGAGGTATATGGCATAAATTCAAAATTTATATAGTTAACAACTAAGACAAGTATTTCAACTTGAAGTGATATATCCTCATTTAAAGAATCAAAATTTTCCATGAGTTAGCATAAACTTTATCACTTTGACTAATCCCCGAATAAAATGAATTGGCAACATATGGAAAGTATAGTTTCTTCTAATCAAGCATTATGTGAGACATGGACTTTTATGGATTATGAGCAACATAACATATAGCTTGAATACATTGAATATTAAATCACTGAGGGACATTATTACTTTTATTTTGGAGGTCAAAACATGACATAAGCTACATATAGAGCTCAACCCTTACACATAGGCTGGACTTAAATACATAAGACATTGGTAGGTGTCCATTCAAATTGGAGTAGGAGGATATTGCTTGAATAGGAATTGATTTATCATGATTCTTACTTGAAACTTGACACCACAAGAAAATTTGGAAACTACTTTAATCTATCGTCTCCCCCTTAGACCAAAGTCGCACTCCTAGACTTGCAGACATAACCTCACATCAAAAGCTATAGCCACAACTCTCAACGCAAAAGAGACATCACCATAAACTTAAAATCTAAACTCTCCCCGATGAACTATACTTTGAAGACCTTTGTTTTCGTAAATGCTACTCTTAACTTTTGCTAGCCTCTATAGCCATCACCTTACAACTCATACTGATGTGGGTATATATATCCACACACCTTATCACATACCTACTTATTCTCCACCACTTAAGATTCTCACATTAAACCTCTCATCGTAAAACTTACAACTTAACAAAATTTGCACAACTATACCAAAGGCGCATATTGCCATCTATATTTCCTCAAGCTCAACTTTAATGAACACTATACAACAACTCCCCAAACTTCTCTATATTACATAATTCAAAAACATAAACTAGGTATACATGAAACTTATACCATACAACCTTATCTAACAATATGCTATCTGGGGTTCAACTTATTCTTATATGACTATCACTCTTATCCCCTTAATTACTCAACCACAAATCATAATTTTTTAACACTAGTCCTCATGCATATATATATATATATATATATCACTATTTATCCACTCTCTTTTTCATAAATAGCCAACCTAGGCCATTTTACACATAACATCAAGCCTACTAATTAATTCCCATAAAACATGCATCATTAATCTTAAGCTACTACTCTTACCACTGCACTTCACATCTAAAGTTTAAGCCTATAGTCTAGTGTCAATCATGTACCACCAACAAAGCATCCCACATACTATACTAGCCCATCAAATTGGGAATTCAACCCAAAATACTTCATTTCATTTAACTACTACCTTCAATTACATCCGTTCAACGACATTACTACTACACCTCAAAATCTATTACTTACCTCTACACAAGAAGTACTAGCTTACAACTACTAGAATAAAGACAATCAAGGGGGTAAATTCATATAATAAGGATAGTCGATCTTAACCTTATAATATAACCCATTTCAATCTTATCAACATATTCTAATTTCTCACATCATACTTACTTACCCATGTATACATTCTCACTATCACCAAATTCCATAAACACCAATGGGTCTCTATCCATAACTTGACTAGTCTACTCCTTTCCATTCAAAACTTATAACTGATTTCTATAACCATCATTACTATCCACTCTAGGCTCCTTTCATAATTTAAATAAATAATAAGTATAGACAAACACTCCCTCTACAGACTATCATATAATCTATAAATCTTGCTATAATATTATCCAATCAGCCTAAAAGGAAAAACCACCCCTCAATCAAGAGGTTATACAACTAAAACTACTTATTTAGGCAAAATTCACCCTCACTCTGATAGCTAACCTTGTGAAATCATGTCACCAACTTCTGGACCATCTCACTACCGATAAGTCATGACACTTTAACACATACTAATACTCGGGTGGGAATACACTTCCAACATTCTGCAATATATCATTACCATTATGCATGATATTTGCAACAAGAATTTTATAAAAGGAGAATATACTCCATATCATAGGCTAAACCGCACGACTAATATAGATAGGGGTATAATCTTAAATCAACATACTTTGAAGCACTCATACACTCCTCTTAAGTCCTTGTACAATTTCATAACTTTTTGGATAACTCAATCAGAGAGAACCATATCACTGGAGGAGCCAGACTCTTAAACTTATATCGTCTCAACAATGAGGCATGGCCCATGAAATTAGAACAAAGAAGGAATTTGGATAACTTTCTTATGGACAACGCTATAGCACAAACTAGAGTATGAAAGAATAAAAAATAACTCTTAAATGCCCGGTAGCCTCCGGATTATAAGTGTGGCGCATAACACACCTATAAGCAAGACTCTACTAGACATAATTTCGCAGACACCCTGGGACCATGAACCGTGCTCTGATACCAAGTTTGTCATGAATTGAACCAAGGCCCAAGCCGCCACGAGTACCCCAACCATGAAGGCATGAGAGTCTTTCTCTACTGGCAATCATATACATAATTCATAAACTATAAGGAAATGTAGAAAATAAAATGGAATCATGGTCATCCCATTATTCAACAAAACTACACGGTTATAATTTCAACAAGACCCAAATCTATCTAATACCTGTCTGTGAAATCTCTATTAACTGAAAGAAAACAACATTTGTTTGAAGACCGAAACAAGGCTCCGGGTCAGACCATGAACAAAAAATAATGAAATCATGAGATAAGGCTTTTCAAAATAACAAAAGCTCACCAACTCTAATCATTTGACAATGGTCAATAGCTCAGCAGGACCCCGAGACTGATCCTCAGATCCTAAAATATAGGGGGTCAATACAAATGTAATGAAACACAGAGCAAACTAAAATAATTTATTTATATATAACATAAGTGAGAGCAATTCATAAAATATTTTACATATGATATATGAAAACACATGGGCAATCTTAAAAGTCTCTAAAACATTTCTTTGAAATCATGAACCACTCTTTATGTTACTTCTAAGTTAGATTGTACACCCTATAATCTGTAATGCCATGGGCTATATGTAATCCGCCCTTGACTCGGTGGCTAAGCCCCCAATCTAAATTTGCCGTGAGAATTGGAGTATCTATAAGGGGGACATGCAAGATCACACACCAGGGTTCCAAAATCTCAAATCAAATCAACATGTCCTGATAGTTCACAAGATCACAAAGCAGGGCTTGTAACCATAGTCCCAATTTGGAAGGACAGGAGTCAAGGTACACAAGATTACAAAGCAGGATACCATAATCCCGTGTCAGCAAATCACGGTTTCTATCATTGATTTTTTCAACTCATACTATATTCGGGTAACCATATAATTCTCTTTAATCCCATTTTTAATTATTTCTAAATATGCATCTTTCTGAATTCAAAATTTGAGTAAAATCTATATTTTTGTCTGTTCCGAATTTGCTATGGCATTCATCTATTTGGTATCATCATACCAAGACTTTCAAGTCATATCTCTAAGCCATAAAATATCATGTTACAGTACTTTCATTCAAAACAAGATGTTTGGACCACCAAATCATTCAAATAGTATAAGAGAGTTCGTATTGAAAAATACATAAAAACTTATGTGATGATTTTCTCTTTGAATCCTTAAACATGGGGTGGTCACTTACTTCACAGAAAACCATACAATTCTTTCAATTATCATCATTAATAATTACAATACAAGATAGTGCCCTCTCTTCAGTTTATAATCAATATCAAGCCTTAAACAATAGTCAAGAAAACATTTATTCCATGCTTCTAAATATGAAATTCATTAATTCATAACACGTGAAAATCAAGTGATATCATAAAAAGAGAGGGGGTATAGATATTCATGCTCTTAATTCAACTTTCAATCCCAAACCGTATACATACATATACATGAACAAAATCAATTTTAGAGGAAGGCCTCAAAACCAAAACATTATTATCAAAAGGGTTCACAATGCATGTTTGTTAATGTAATTTCAAAACCCTTCATAACTATATGATTTCGTAAGTTTAGACCTTACTTAAAATAATTTCAACACGCCCATCTAGTTTAGGAAAATCCTACGTACCTTAGATTACTTAGGTTGAAGTATGGAAATCCAAATCTTGATTCCTTTCTTGAAAATCTTGAACTCAAGGATTGATTATTGATCTTTGATAGAACCCTAATTTCTCTTATTCTTGAGAATAGAGGATTTGAGATACTGAAAACTGATAGAATATGTATTATAACGCTTATTGTATGATTTATATTTGTGGATAAGGAGTTTGGGATTGGAAAGTATCAAAATACCCATTTAAAAATGACCTATTTGAGCAACTCAGCCTCGACTGACAGTTTGGTTCACGGGCCATCAGTCTGGTAATAAATTATCATTCCAACCGTCAGTTTATGGCCATAAAAAGAGCTTGCTATTTCAAGTTGACGACCTAACTTGATGGACCATCACTTTCTTGAGGTCCGCCAGCTTAGCCATCACAATTTGACAGACAGACACCTCTCTGGAAAACGGGCATAAATTTTTACTCCGATATCAGATTAATGCAAAACTGGTGGAGTTGGAAATAAAACTCAAAGAACTTTTATTTGATATATAGTATGACCTCTAGATCATTAAATACAAGAATTTATGGTTAATGAAAGTTTACCCAAGTTGAGACGTTCACCAAAACTTAATCGATAGAAGAGTTTTTAACTCATCTTTAAGTAGGGGATTGTTGTGACCTCAATTCATATTAAAGAGTATTCAAACACTATAGGATTGATCATCACACATATATTAACAAAGAATTATTGGGTTTGGGTCTATACACATAGAAAAGATGGTTCAAACTTTAGGCCAAAAGTGTAGGGTGTTACAGTTCTTTACACATGGGCCTCATAGGGTTCATGTTCCTTATTTGTTGTGGAGGTAGAACGTAAACTGGAAGGAAGGGAACTACAAACCACTAGCTTATATATAAAATGTAGATATTTTTTTCACTTTTTTATATCAACTAAATTTGAGTATAAACAGGTTGCTTATGTTCGTTATTCACATATTCTTTTTTATTCACTGAACATATCATTATCTTTTGTAAAAGATTCAGATGCGGCTATTAAAAGATGACAACTGAAGGTTAGAGATATATTAAATTTATCTTATGAAGAACATATCATTGTTGAATTTGATTATGTAGCACCAGTTGGAGAAGCACAAGGTCTTCTTGCATGTTTTTGTGGGATTTTAGCAACTGATAGCTCTATTTTCCCAATTGGCTCTATGAAATAGAATGATTTACCTGGGTCATATGTTAACCACTGATTTGGTTAAATTATAAAAGTATAAATTCTATATTTTTATAGCTATATCTGTATGTTATGAATTCATACTTAATATTGACATGGCTATAGATAATCTAACCAATATTTCATTTATGAAACCATAATTTTCTTTTGAAACAACTGAGTCAATTGCACGATGCTATGTCTATAATTCTATTTCAAAGAAGTGGTGTGCGAGGAGGCTAAAGTTTGGGATAAGACCTCTGACCCGCTTAAGAGCAGATCTGAACTTATGGCTAATGTTCTCAGTGGAATTTTATCGGACCAATGGACTTCTTATGTTGATTATCATTTAGACAAGAAAACACAGGTATCTTCTCAATAAAGTACTTCATTTGGAGATAAGCTTAATGTTTTTGTATTGAATTCACATATTTTTTTAAGAAAATGTGCAAAAAAATGCTGAAAATCGAAAGAAACAAACTATTCCATACACTCGTGGCTCCAAATCTAACGCAAGAAGGAGAGCTGAAATGGTGAAATATATTTGTTCACTATAATTTAATTTAGTTTATTAAACATGAAACTATCATTAATTTATTAAGTTAATTTTGTTTGTAGATAGTTGAGACTGGATATAAGCCTGGAGGAGCAAAACTTTATCTTGCTACTTATAAGAAAGATGATGGATCATATGTTAATGAGCTGGCAAAAGAGATTTGTCTAAGTACATCTGTTGAGCATTTTTTATACTAATAGATTTGTGTAAGTACCTCTTTTGAGCATTTTTGTACCTCTTTTGAGCATTTTTCTTTCATGCTATAACTGGGTCAATTGCTAGCTCTAACGCAGTTCTTATCATTTGTTCACCTGGACTTTGCACTGTACATGTTTGTTTAGGAGCTGAAAAATGTGGTGTGGGATTTAAGTAAACATAAAGGTATGATTTGACCATTGTTAATAGTCCTTCATTCAAACAATATAATTGACACCCCGTAGCATAAGGTGGCTTCACCACAGAGTGAAAATGGGTGAAAAATTGGTTTTTATGTCAGTTTACTGACTACATTAGTTTGAACTTTTGATTATCTATGTTATTTTAAAAATGATAATCTTGTTAACTTGTAATTGACTTCAAAATGATATGAACCTGAGATTATTTTTTAGATATATGTGCAAAGATTCACTAATATTATGATAAGTAGTATATATGGACCCGTAAATTTAAAATTACAGTGAGTTAAATGTGCCGCCATATCTTGACCAGTTTTAGAGATTCCTTTATAGGTAGTGGAATTAAGTGAATTAATATTCATTCGTGGGCAGTTGAATTTGGTGAAAAATTATTTCTTTTCAAGTTTGTTGATGATATTGTTTTGCTCTTTAATTATCTGAGCATATTTTAACTATGAGCTCTTAAACTCACAATTGAATTCAAAATAATTGTTGAATTCAATGCAAACAAAATAGCACCAAACATAAACTCATTGTAAGATTCATTTCATTTCTTAGTTGGACACTTTATGTTAGTATCTTCTTTTCTTGTGATCTATTTGTGGGTACGTGAGTTGGTGAAAAGTTGGTTTTTTTATAGTGGAAATGTTGCTGATGATTTTATATTGGCCTATTATTATTGAATCATCCTAACTTATGAGCCTGTAAACTTGCAATGACACTCCAAAATAATGTTAATTTAAATGAAGAACGAAAAAGCACCAAAAATTGCATTTCTAGACTCATTATGTACCTTCATTTTTTTGTTCAAATACTTTGTTGGCCATGTGTTCATATATTTTGTGCTTGTAATCTGTTTGTTGGTACATAAGTGTTTGTTGAAAAATTTTCAGTTTTTGTCCAAGTGAGTCATTCTGTACCTTCGTTTTTGTCCAAGCGAGTCATTATTTTTAGTTGAAAAAATTGTTAACAATGTTATTTCACACACCCAAGGGTGTAAGTTGGTGGTCAATAAAGTGGGTTATGAACCATGAGGTCCTAGTTTTAATTCTAGTGGAGGAAAAAAATGCAAAGTGATTTCTTTTTATCATTCCAAACCTTGGTGGATAGAGTTGCTTGGTACCTTTGCAGATGTGAAGAAACAGGTCCCTGTAAAATTAGTTAAGGTGCAGTTAGACTAGCCTAGACACCACAGTTATAAAAAAGAAACGATGATATTTCCTGGTCCCAACTATGTATAGAGAAGAGGGTTATGTTTGGTTAATAGTTTAATTATGAAAACCTTCGAAGACTAACTTTGAGTGGAATGAGTTATAAGAGGATTTCTATGATGGACCACAATTAATTTGAGAATTCATTGTAGGTTGATTGATGTGTTATTTTTATGGAATTTCTAATTATATTATAGCTTGAATTATACAAGACAAGAGAAAAGATCACACTTTTAATCCTGAGTTTGAGGTAGAAGGGGAGTGGTGGGAAGGAAGCCATGTACATATTTTTAGTTCATGGAAAGCTATATAAATTTATATTTTTAGTATAGATGATATGTGTGTATATATATGCTTCATGTGATTAAAGGTTGTTTTTCTTTTTCCCCAGTCAAACCATAATTTACTAATATATAGCTGAGGTAGGTGCAACTCTTATATCTGAATCAATTCGTTAGAATGGTTTACTATATCCTTAAACATCATCGTAGTAGAATTTTAAATTATGCCCTTCATCTACACTGGCATTTTCCCTGAGAGTCATTCTGCTAACTTTTTGATTGCTTATTTTAGATCTATCTATCTCAATTGTATACACTCACTAATGTAGTTAGATTTGGTGTAGTTCGTGAACAAGATATTGTGTTCTGGAGAAAATTAACCTTTTAGGTTAATTAAGTTGGATCATTCAAAGAATCACCTCAAATTGCATTTCTAGACTCATTTTGTGCCCTCGTTTTTGTCTAAATGCTTTGTTGGCGATGTGTTCCCATTGATCTTTCATGCTTGTAATCTGTTTGTTGGTACATGATGTTAGTGAGTCCTCATTTTAAGTTGAAAAATTTGTTAATGTTCCCATCTTTTGTGCTTATGATTTACTGGCTACAAACTACGAGCACACAGTATATTTAGCAAACTAGGTATATTATTCCACATTTAGCCAACAGTATATTTAGTTTTCCTTCAACCTATTTCTGTTTGTGGTTAATCTAGGCTACTCACTATGTTTATGCTACACAAATATGTTCTCTCAATAGTTATGAACTTAAAGTTTTTGTAGAAAATGAGAAAGAATAAAACTAATGATTTGTGAAAGTAAGGTTGCAATATCTTTCTAGTTTGAAAGTTTTTGCATCTATCTCTCGCTTATTTTATCTTTCCTCTTTTATTGTTTAGTACTAATTGAAGTTATACTATGTTTTTGGTGTTGTACTATATTTAGAAAAAAAATTGAACTCGCAGTAAGTCAAAGCACCATGGACGAGTCTGAAGTTTCTCCAAATGATGTTGTTGGTAAGGTGCTAGGAAAAGAGCATTCTGGAAGGGGGAGGTGCTTGGGATTAGGAGTTGTTCCTATCAGATCCTTTAGAAAAACACGTCCTCATTTCGATGGTAGTGGATCTGCAAGTAGTAACAATTCATGTCCATCCAATTGCTAAGAAAACTACACTCAAATGTCAGATGCTCATAAGAAAAGTCAAGATAACTATAAAGAAATGGTGAATTCTCACAATCTAATGATGAAAGCTTTCAAGGCATATATGATAATGAAAGAAGGCACAATACCTGAACAGTTTGCAGGATTTTTCACTCCTCCTACGGTATATAATTTTCATTTGAGAAAAATTAAGTTAATATATTGTTATAAAATATTTAGCATTCAAAAACCTTACTATTTTTATTTTTACT
Source organism: Capsicum annuum (assembly GCF_002878395.1). Classification (NCBI taxonomy): domain Eukaryota; kingdom Viridiplantae; phylum Streptophyta; class Magnoliopsida; order Solanales; family Solanaceae; genus Capsicum; species Capsicum annuum. The sequence goes on along the minus strand of NC_061115.1, from coordinate 169,173,078 downwards.
TTTGTAGCCATGTGATGTCTCTAGTGGACCTCTTTCGGATGTGAATAGAAGATCATCAAGTGATAGTTATTCTAGCGATAAACATTGAAATTTCTTGTAATCTTATTAGTAATTATGACAATGTTATCGAATTGTTTTTGGAGTTATATTTTGTGTTTAAATTAGTTTAAGATTAATGACAATACTTTTGTAGTATATTTTTATGATCTAATATATTTTAATTTTTGTTGTTATTAAGATATATTTTTGTTTGGTCCAAAAGTGAATGATATAGAAGAAAATTATTAAATATAATTCAAATGTAAATATTGGTCATGAACACTATAATCATTCCTTTTTAAAAAATATCAAGTGAATTGTAGGGGTCTTTGTAACGCTCCGAATCTATACTTCGGACGCTACAGGGTGCTCATAATCCCGAGGTACCACAAGCTAACCCATGACTGGTACCTGCTGTAATAACTAAATAATTAAACTGTATTATGCAAAATTAGGCAGAAACTTGCCATAAGGTTCAAAACTGTAAATAAATACTGAGTACTGAAAATTGAATACTGATATATCTGTCTGAAATACTCTAGTCTGGAAAGCCTCTATTGTCTGAATAAGGAGTTGATGGGATAAGTCCCCAACTAACTTTGACTACTGAAATAAAATGAGTACTGAAATACTGGAATAATAAATCTGTCCTTGAACAATGAGGACTCACCATTAGTCTGCTGCTAATGGATCAGGCTGCTAAGTATGATCGGGAGCCGGTGCGTTTTAACCGATGATATAAGACATCATAGCGCAAAAGAAAGGTATGTGTTAGTACTTTGAATGTATAGGTATTCTAAGTGAGGTAGGATGAGATGCATGGGTTCATACGCATGAACAATACTGACTGAATAACATGAGTTTAACTGAATAAGAGTGTGTGCCCGAATATTTAAACTGTAATTGAGGTCATTCTAATACTGGATTTTGAGTTTTGAATTACTGATATACTGATATCTGAGTATACTGATACTGTATTACTATTAACTGAGTGATTGTATCTTACAGTCCTAATTCTGTAAAACTATTCTGAGTTCTGTACTAAACTGAGTGATTGTGTCTGGCATTCCTAATTTCTGTAGAACTGAATTGAGTTCTATTGTGAAGACTGAAATTGAGACCGTGGGAGGTAATCATCTAATCGAGATACCCATTTCTACATATATTGGGGTCCAACCTATAACCTCAGTTGGAAGGGTGTCAGTACCGTGCCATGGGTAAAGACAACTGTGAGTTAACCCTCTCTGACAGGAAGCTCTTTCATCAACCCTCGCTAGCAGGAAAACTTGTATGGGATGTATCAACCCTAGTCTAGCAGGAAGATATCTCAACCTATGCTGGCTACATAGTTCTGTAATACAGGGATTGCTACTAAGGGTCAAACCCTCTGTTGGTAGAAATGCCCCCATCCCTGGGTTCGCTCGGTGCTAAATTCTACTCCCAAATGAATAGACACTGAACTGATTCCTAGTTCATACTAGGCTTGACTGAGCTGTTACTGATTATATTGCCTAACTGAACTGAACTGAGTTCACTAAGTTCTACAGACTGATGGAACACTATTGAATTCTGTTAAATGACTGAATTTATTGAGGTCTGAACTGGATACTGAACTAGATTTGAATGATACTGAGTCTACTAAGTTTTTCCTAAGTTTTGTAACTATATAAGAGTAGTACTGATTGTAATATAACTTAGATTATTCTGTAACAGACACTGGCTCTAGGTAAGCAGCTAAATTATCGGGTATTAGATACCCCCAGGACTCGATAGCATGAAGAGCAAATCACTGCATGACGTTAATAGCATCATGGTACTATCTTGCTAATAATACATTCACTTAGACATCTTTGGTCAAACAATTGTTATACATGAGCTTGTGCATGTTTGATATCACACAATAACATGTTATGCTTGGACTAGTCTAATCTCATAAGCATTTTCACATACACTTGGGGAGAATGGGTATTTCACATATCAATAAACATGTAGTAATATCATGGATTCTACATTCAACTTTCAATTCAAGAGTTTGACATGTACTTCACAAAATTCAATTCACAATTAAACTAGTTTGCTTGAACTTAGGACAAATCATGGAATTTGATCACCATTAATATCATACTCATTAATACATTCAAGATCCAACATGAAATCAATTAACTTGTATTTAGAAAGAGTTTCTTGAACTTCAAGGGTGGAAGGAAACCCTTGGATGAACACTTCACATACCTTGGTTGCAAGATTCTTAAAGAATGATGGTGAAATCTTAAGCCTTGAGTTTGAAATTTTATCTCCAAGGGTTTTTTTTCTTGAGTAAATTATGAATATGGAATGAATTTTGCCTATAAATGGGCTTAATTTCATATTTTGGGGGCTGACATAAGGGGGAAAAAGACCCAATTACTCCTGAGGATGCGACTTTTTAATGAATGCAAACTGATTTACCAATGTGTAGACCGATGCACTGCGTCGTTGGCATCAATGCGATGGCCAATGTGCCGCGTTGAGTCCACATCAGTTCACTATAATTAGCACTGGGAGCTAGGGAAAAGTACTCATCAATGCGATGGGTGATGCGGTGCATCGAGATCGCGTCAATCCACTGGTTTGAGCTTTCGAATATGTTTCAAACGAAGTTCGAAAAATCTAAACTTGTTCGAGAAGACCTACTGACATTGTTGATCATGAATTAACCTAAAATTTGATATTTAAAGGTCATAAGGGTCGTGAAATAGAGTCTCCAACCTACGAAGCCTAAACTAAAATTAAGTATGAACACTTAGCTGAAATTTTCTATGTCTGGGACCCCTTAACAAGCTTTAAAGGTCTGAGTTAAGCTTAGGATTTTGTGGGGTTTTATAATATCTCCCCCTTGGGAACATTCGTCCTCTAATGAGACTGACTAAGCTGGGAATACTAACTGACTGAACTTATTTACTGGACATGCATGACTGAAACATGATTTCATGACTGACATTACTGATATGCTAAAATTTCATACTGAACATGCATATCTGATACATGAGTACATGGCTGGGATTGTTGATAAGGTGAGTCTATTATATTGAACATGCATATCTAATGCATGAATATCTGACTGAACGAACTCATGAATGTATGACTGTACATTCTATGGTGACTGATACCAAGTTTATAAAGAAAATCTGAGCATGAAACTAAGTAGGTTCAAGGAAAAACATTTACATTTGGCTGAGTCTGAACTTACAGAGAAGAGGTGAGGATACTTGGTCTGCATATTTGCTTCTGTTTCCCAAGTAGCTCCCTCAACGACTAGTTTCGCCAAAGAACTTTGACTAAAGGGACCTCTTTGCTCCTCAGTCTACAAATTTAGAAATCATGGATTTCGGCTGGAATCTCCTCCTAAGAGAGGCAGTTCTAAACGTTGATACTCCCAGCAGGGACTACAACTTTTGGGTCACCTAAGAATTTCCTTAAAAAGGAGACATGGAACACTGGATGGACAAAATCTAAGTCTGAAGGCAACTCAAGATCGTAAGCTATCTTTCCAAAATGACTTAGAATTCGGTATGGACCGACATATCGGGGACTGAGCTTCCCCTTCTTGCCATCCTCTTCACTCTTTTCATATGAGAGATCTTCAAATAAAAATAATCACCAATCTCAAACTTGAGATCCTTTCTCCGTATATCTGCGTACGATTTTTGTCGGTTCTGAGCTATCTTAAGCCTTGCCCTGATCAACTGAAAATTTTCTAAGGTATCAAATACCAAGTCAAGCCCTACCACTATGGCCTCACCCACTTCAAACCAACCAATGGGAGATATGCATCTTCTCCAATAGAGCTCCTCAAACGGAGCCATCAGAATGCTGGAATGATAGTTGTTGTTATATGCGAACTCAATGAAAGGAAAGTGGTTATCCCAACTACCTTTAAAGTCTATCGTACACACTCGCAGCATATTCTCTAAATTCTATGGTCCATTCTGCTTGACAATCTATTTGAGGGTGAAAAGTTGTACTAAGGTGGACTTGGGTGCCAAGACCCTTTTAGAATGCCTTCCAAAAATAAGAGGTGAACTACGCACCTCTTTATGAGATTATAGATAACGAAACTCCATGCATTCTGACCAACTCTCTGACGTAGAGCTTGGCATAGTCCTCGGCTGAATAAGAGGTATGGACTAGTAGAAAATGAGTTGATTTGGTCATTCTGTCTATAATGACCAAAACTGAATCATGCTGACAATGAGTACGAGTCAAACCCATCATAAAATCTATGTTCACCTCTTCCCACTTCCAAGTGGGAATACTGAACTCCTGCATAGACCCACTAGGTTTCTGGTGCTCAATCTTAACCTGCTGACATATTGAGCACTTAGCCACAAACTCTGCAATGTATCTCTTTATCCCACTCCACCAATATATCTCCCACAAATTATGGTACATCTTAGTGGCCCCTGGATGAATAGAGTAATGTGCACCATGCATTTTTGCAAGAATCCACCATCTTAGGTCATCTATACCTGGCACACATAGCCAACCCTGACAACGCATAACACTATCTTCCCCTTGGGAGAAAACCTCTATCTTCTGATCTCTGACTGATTCTTTCAACTTAAATAGGCTAGGATCCCTATCCTACTTTTCCTTCACCTACAAAGCCAGGGATGATTCTGAACTACTCTGCACCCATACATTACCTTCTACTGAATCGACTAAGCGGATACCCAGTCGGGCAAGCAAATAAACTTCCTGAGCTAACTTTTTCCTACCATCATTCACGTGAGCAATACTACCCATAGATTTCCTACTAAAGGCATCATCCACTACACTTCCTTTACTCGGATGATACATAATGCTTATGTCGTAGTCCTTCAATAACCCCAACCACCTTCTTTGACAAAGGTTTAGGTCTTTTTTAGAGAACACATATTGTAGCCTCTTATGGTCAGTGAACATACAAGTAGTTCACACCATACAAGTAGTTCCTCCAAATCTTTAAGGCAAAGACTACTGCTGCAAACTCAAGATCATGAGTTGGATAGTTCTTTTCATGAGGCTTAAGTTGTCTAGAGGCATATGCGATGACCTTACCTCTCTGCGTTAAAACAAACCTCAAACTAACTTTGGAAGCGTCATAATACACAACAAATCCATATGAACCATCTGGTAGAGTCAACACTAGAGCTGAGATAGGTCGAGTCTTCAACTCCTGAAAACTCTTCCTGTAAGAATCTAACCACTAAAATTTGACCTTCTTTTGAGTCAATCTGGACATGAGGGATGCAATAGATGAAAATCCCTCAACAAACCATCGGTAATAGCCAGCCAAGCCCAAGAAACTCCTGATATGTGATGGAGAGATAGGTCTGGGCTAGTTTCTCACAGCTTTGGCCTTTTGGGGATCAACTATAATTCCATCATCGGAAATGATGTGGCCGAGAAAAGCTACTGACCTTAGCCAAAATTTGCACTTACTGAATTTGGCAAATAACTGATGGTTTCTAAGGGCCTGTAATACTATTCTGAGATGGTTTGCATGATCATGCTCACTGTGGGAGTAAACAAGGATTTCGTCTATGAAGACTATGATGAATATGTCTAAGTAATGCTTAAACACACGGTTTATCAAGTCCATGAAAGTTTCTAGGGAATCAGTAAGACTAAAGGACATGACTAAGAATTCAAAGTGACCATACCGAGTTCTGAAAACTGTCTTTGGAATGTCATAGTCTCTAACTCTAGGCTGATGATAGCCTGATCTAAGGTCTATCTTAGAAAATTAACTGGCCCCTTGAAGTTGGTCAAATAAGTCATCGCTTCTGGGAAGTGGATACTTGTTCTTGACTGTGACTTTATTTAGTCAATGGTAGTCAATACAATTCTAAGAGAACCGTCTTTCTTACGCACAAAAAAAACTGGTATTACCCATGAGGACACACTGGGTCTGATGAATCCCTTATCTAGGAGATCGTTCAACTGTTTTTTTAATTCTCTGAGTTCTGTTGGAGCCATTCTGTATTAAAGAATAGATATAGGCTGAGTATCTAGAAGAAGGTCTATTTCAAAGTCGATTTCCCTTTCGGGAGAAACTCCAGGAAGATCTTTCGAAAACAAGTCTGGGAATTCACATGCTACTGATACTGACTTAAGAGTAGGGGTTTCTGATTTAGAGTCTTGGACTCAGACGAGATCATAGACACATCCTTTAGATATCATTTTCCTTGCCCTAAGGTAGGAAACAAGTTGATCCTTAAGTGCTAAAGTACTACCCCTCCACTCTAGGATGGGCTCATTCGAAAATTGAAATTGGACAATTTTATTTCTATAGTTGACTGAAGCATAGTAGGAATGAATCCAATCCATGTCGAGAATGATATCAAAATCGGTCATCTCTAATTTAACTAAGTCTGCTGAAGTGACTTTCTGAAATACCATAACTGGATAGTTCCTGTATACCCAACGAGCTATGATAGATTTACCCATTGGGGTAGAGACTGAGAAAGGCTTTGTTAGGATTTCAGGACAGACTCCAAAGTCAACATCTATATAAGGAGTAATAAAGGACAAATAAACTCTGGATCTAGCAAAGCATAAATATGTTAATGATAAACTTGGAATGTACCAGTGACCATATCAGGAAAACTTTCCTGATCCTGTCGGTACTGAAGAGCATAGAGTCTATTTGGGAGTTTCCCACTGGTAGCACTGTAAGCGGCACTCTTTTGATTTGGCCGACCAGACTGAGCTAGGGGATGGGTATGCTGACTCTGCGAACCCACCTGAGGAAACTGTCTGACTCTGTGGCATGGCTTGCCATATTTGAAGCATACATTATTGTCATCTCTACAAACACCCTGATGGTTTCTGCCACACTTCTGCCAGAGAGGATTTGTTCGGGAACTGCTAACTCTACCCTAAGGTTTAGGGCCTGATGCCCTATCTCTATTTTCGTCTCTAAATTTTGGAACGGGAGAACTAACTGAGGACAGAGCTAGAAATGAGGATTTTAGGAGGAACTGAGAATGATTCCCACCCTCTTACTTAGGCTGAGCGAAGTTGAAGCTACCTATTCTTGCTTTCTTGTTCTTCTTCTCCTTCTCCTTATTCTTAGTCTCCTCTATCTGCTGACCATAGACTATAAGTCTGGATATGTCCATCTCCTTAATCAACATTTTGGTCGTACACTCTTTGACTATACTATTAGACAAGCCAGACACAAACTTACTCATCTTAGATCTGCTATATTTTACCACATGAGGAGCGTATCTGGCTAATTAAGTAAACTTGAGAGAATACTCTTATACCATCATGTTGCCCTTCTTCAAATTTATAAATTCCAAAACCTTCACTTCCTTCAACTCCTGCAGGAAGAACCTATCCAGAAAAGCAACAACAAACTCCTCCCATTCTATGGACCCTGCATCTGTGGCCCTCCATGCTTTCCACTGTTTGAACCATGAGTGAGCTACATCCCACAACTGATATACAACTAACTTGTCACTATCACTAGCTTTCACCCCTATAATATCTGTAACCTTCTATACCTGATCAAGAAATTCTTGTAGGTCCTTATCTGACTTTGACCTAGTAAAAGATGGAGGGTTTATTCGAGTGAAGTCCCGAATCCTAGATGCAGCAGTATTGATTACTGGGTTAGCTGAAATGACAGCTGGGTATTTATTCTAGGCTGCCACAAAATGAGCTAGGGTGGTGAAAGATGCTCTAAATTCAGCATGAGAGACATGTTCATCCAGGGAATCTTCCTGAACGAGCTGAGGTGCTGACTAATTTCCAATTCTCCTTTTATTAATATTTTTGGGAGGCATGTTTTGTAAACGAAAAGAAGAGAATGGATTGGACTAGAGTTTAACTTGAGCTCATGCTAACTCGCACGACATGAAGACTGAAAGAAGGGAAACTTTTCCTAAAATATCTAATAGCCTCCTGTCCATATGTGTGGTGCGCTACACACCCATGTACAAGACTCTAATAGATGTGGCTTTCGGACTTCCTAGGACTCTGTTGAACCTTAGGCTCTGATACCAAGTTTGTAATATCCCGAGTCTGTACCCCAGATGCTACACAGTGCTCATAATCCTGAAGGAGCACAAGCTAACCTATGACTGGTACCTGTTGTAATAACTCAATAATAATAATATATTATGTAGAAATTAGGCAGAAACTTAACATAAGGTTCAAAACTATAAATAAATACTGAGTACTAAAAACTAAATACTGATACATCTATCTGAAATACTTTAGTCTAGAAAGCCTCTACTTTTTTAACAAGGAGTTGGTGGGATAAGTCCCCAATTAACTCCGACTACTGAAATAAAATGAGTACTGAAATACTAGAATAATAAATCTATCCTTGAATAATGAGGACTCACCACTAGTCTGTTGCTGATGGATCAGGCTGCTAAGTATGATCGGGAGCCTTTGCATCTAAACCTATGATATAATACATCATAGCACAAAAGAAAGGTATACGTCAATAATTTGTATGTACTAGTATGCTAAGTAAGGTAGGTTGAGATGCATAAGTTCATATGCTTGACAATATTGACTGAATAACATGAGTTTAACTAAACGAGGGTACATGCTTGAATACGTAAATTGTAACTGAGGTCATGATAATACTAGATTCTAAGTTCTGAATTACTAATTTACTGATATCTGAGTTTACTAATATTACATTACTATTAACTGGGCGACTATATTTGAAAGTCTTGATTTTGTGGAACTATTTTGAGTTTCATACTGAGCTGAGTGACTGTGTCTAACAGTCCTGATTTCTTTAGAACTGAACTAAGTTCTATTCTGATGACTGAAACTGAGACTGTGTGAGGTAATCATCTAACCGATATGCCCCTTTCTGAATAGATTAGGGTCCAACCTATAACCCCATTTAGAAGGATGTCAGTACCATACCACAGTTAAAGACAACTGTGAGTTAACCCTCTCTGACAGGAAGCTCTTTTGTTAACCCTCGCTGACAGGAAAACTCATATGAGATGTATCAACCCTAGTATGGAAGAAAGATATCTCAACCTTTGCTGGCTACGTAGTTATGTATTACAGGGATTGCTACTAAGGGTCAAACCCTCTGCTGATAGGAATGCCCCCATCCCTGGGTTCGCTCGATGCTGAATCCTACTCAGAACTGAATAGATACTAAACTGATTCCTAATTCATACTAGGCTTGACTAAGACATTACTGATTATATTGTCTAACTGAACTGAACTGAGTTCACTGAGTTTCTTTAACTGATGAAACACTACTGAATTCTATTAACTGACTAAATTTACTGAGGTCTAAACTAGATACTGAACTGGACTGAAATAATACTGAGTCTACTAAGTTTTTCCTGAGTTTTGTAACTAACTGAGAGTACTACTAATCATGACATGACTGAGATTATTCTGTAACTGACACTGGCTCTAGGTAAGCAGCTAAAATTTTGGGTATTAAATACCCCCAGGACTCGATAGCATAAAAATTTTAATTCCCTGTACTTCTACCTAGCTTAAAATTATCCTAGAAATGTTAAAGACTTTCTTTAAAGATGAATACACTTTTATACATATGGCATTTTCAATATTTTCACTTTTTATCATGTGAAAAATTGAATAAGCTTTCCATCGATACCAAATTTGCCCAAATCCGACACCTGGGCGAAGAGTTAGAGCCTTTTGAGTGAGACAGTGTTTCACCTGAGCCATAAGCACATCGCAGAGCCAGCTTAAGTGGAAATTGTCAATTTCTAGTATTTCTCCGCGATAGTGGCATATCTCGCCAAACTTCTAGGTCATAAATAAAGTGGCAATGCAATAGCCCCACATCACGCCACCATATAGATTCCCAATTGTCCAGTTCCAGTGACTTGGCATGATAGTGGCGCATCGCGCCAAGGATGAAAATTGAGAAATTTTCACAAGAATTAAAATACGCATTCAAGGCTTAAACAGGTCAATTTATCACTTCTATATAAGCCCAATAACACATGATTCAGCCATATTTCACCCAAAATATAGTGTTTCTCTCAAGTTTCTCTCAAGAACAAGCTAGGATTTTCAATTGGGGATTCAAATTCAATACTCAAATTCAAGAGTCTCTCTATTAATATTTACTAAATCAAGAACTAAGGTATGCACAGTTTTCATTCATGGATTTCTTTCATCCATAAAGCCTAACAATCAAGTTTTAAATCTTGTATTGTGAATATTTTGTTGTGGGTTGATTATGTTCATGTGATTATGGTTGTATGATTCCCAAGTTAGAATCTTTATGTGTTGTTCATGAACTTATGATAGTATGTGGTTTGAAACATATGAAATTGAGTTGAACTATGGAGTTTTGTTGTATTAGTTTGATGGTCATACGTATGCCCTAAGTCATGCATCTTAGGTGTTTGATAAAATGCCTAAGAGAATAGAAATTATGCAATATAGCTTAATTGTGACCCAAGCAATAAATGCATACTTTACCCTATGCCCAAGAATGACTTCCATGATATTGTTTGCATTATGAATGGTTGAGGGAATGTCTATGAGAATAGGTTGATGAAAGTATGACATGTTTATATGCAATTCCATTCATGTACAAGACTATGATAACCATGTGCTTCATGAAATCCCCAAATTGATGTATTATGAATTGTTGATATTGGTCATATGTTCAAGAAGTGTCATGTCCTGTCAGTTTTATGCTATTGAGTCCTGGGGGTACTTGTACCTGACAATTTAGTTGTATGCCTAGAGCCTATGTCAGTTTTCAAGAAACGTTTATCCAAGCCTTGTTCAGTAGAATTCAGTCAGCCATGTGACTCAGGAAAACTCAGTAAACTTAGTATCAGTCCAGTCTTGCTCAGCAATCTCAGTAATTTCAGGAATCTCAAGTAATCTCAGTCAGTTATCAGATTTCAGTAGTATTCCATCAGTCAATGAAATTTTGTGAACTCAGTTCGATCAGTTAAACAATACGACAAGTAATAGTTTAGTTCAGTTAAACATGTTCAGTATCTATTTAGATAGGAGTAGGATTTAGCACTGAGTGAACCCAAGGATGAGGACACACACTGACAGTTGAGGGTGTGATCCTTAGAAGCAATCCTTGCATTCTAGAACTATGCAGCCAGTATAGGTCGAGACATCAACACTGGTAGATGAGGGTTGATGAGGTGGAAAAACACTATTAGATGAGGGTCCCATCATTCTCTTTTGGGGACACTGTCAGATGAGGGTCACCCACAGCTTGTCCTTATTAGTGGCGTGGTATTGACACCCTTCCAATTGGGGTTATAGATTGGACCCCACTCAGCCATAATGGTGTATTAGAGGTATGTTAATTAGATGACTACTTCCCACAGTCTCAATCTCAGTATCAGTCTCAATAAAAGAACTCAGATAGTTCTTCAGATTTAGGACTACCAAAAACAATCACTCAGTATAGTACGGAACTCAGCTAGTTCCATCAGAATCTAGACTATTAGATACAGTTATTTAGTATCATCTATATCAATTATCAGTAACTCATGTTATCATTATTCAGTTTCAGGACTATTAAATACAGTCAGTTAGACCAGTTCTTCATAATCAGAACTATCAGAAATAGTTATTCATTTATCAATAATATGACATCAGTTCCTCAGTACTCTATAGACTTAGTTATTCAGTACCCCAGTATTAGCACTCAGATATCAGTAAATCCATCGTATCAGAATTCATGAGTCAATGTTATCACGAATTCAGTTACAATCTATTATTCATGCATGTATTCTCACGTTCATGTTATTCAGTCTGTTAGTATTTTTCATGCATATAAACCATTACATTCAGCCTACCTCACTTGCATACTAGTACATTCAACGTACTGACACATTTAGGCTATGGTGTTTTATAACATAGGTTTAGAAGCACGAGCTCTCGAGCATCCTTAGTAGATCAGACGTTCAGCAGCCAAACTTACAGTGAGTCCTTATCATTTGAGAATAACATGATTATTTTATTACTTTATTATTTCAGTATTTCAGAGTTAGTTGGGGACATGTCCCATCAACTCCACAGTTTCCAGACAGTTTAAAGGCTTTTAGACTACACTGTGTTTCAGACAGTTTATTTTAAGTTTGGGTATTATTATACCCCATTATAGACATTGTTTTATATTTAGTATTAGTTTAGTTTTAAACATTATGGCCTTACATCTTATATTCTGCATATTTATAGTATATTATTCAGCACTCAGTTACAGATATTAGTCATAGGTTAGCTTGTGGTCCTTCAGGGTCATGAGCACCGTATAACATTTCGGGTACCAGATTCAGGGCATTACAAAAAGTAAATCACTACATGACTTTAGTAGCATCAAGGTACTAGCTTGATAATAATACATTCAGTTAGACATCTTTGGTCAGACACTTGTTATACATGAATGCATGATTGATATCACACAATAACATGTTATGCTTAGACTAGTCTAATCACATAAGCATTTTGACAAACACTTGGGGAGCATGGGTATTTCACATATGAATAAATATGTAGTAATATCATGGATTCTACATTCAACTTGCAATTCAAAAGTTTGACATGTAGTTCACAAAATTCAATTCACAATTAAACTAGTTTGCATGAACTTGGGACAAATCATGGAATTAGATCACCATTAACATCATACTCATTAATACATTCAAGATCCAACATGAAATCAATTAACTTGTATTTAGAAAGAATTTCTTGAACTCCAAGGGTGGAAAGAAACCCTTGGATGAATACTTCACATACTTTGGTTGCTAAATTCTTGAAGAATGATGGTGAAATCTTAAGCCTTGATTTTGAAATTTGATCTCTGATGTTGGGTGTATTTATACACCCAAGCACCATAACTTATTCATATTTTAGCTAAGTTTAGAGAACAAAGTGTCTAGTTTCTTATGCTTTTACTCTAATTCTATGTAATTGAGCTAACCGATGTGATTAGTATAATTTAAGGTATTAATGAAGTAGATGAAGACATAATGGGACTATAAAATGTGGATGGCATATAACACAAGAGAGAGTAGCAGTCTGGACCAAATGTGGCGCCTAGAAACTATGTCTAAGACTAGTTGGTCATTTATAATTAGTTCAGGGACTTAGAAGGCAATTATGAGAGAAAAGATTATTAAAAGTCTTAATGATAAATTTTTATTTAGGATTCATTATTCTGTATTAGTTTTTGAAGAGGGAGGATAGCGGCGTAGCTTGGATAGAGAAAAAAATGTTTTTCTCTTGTTCTCACAATTCGCACACCAAGACCATCTTCTAGTTTTTGGTATGATGAATATATTTATGATGCTTTTCGTTTTAATCATAAGTAGCTAAGTTTATTAGTTAGGGTTATGGAAGCCTTGTATCATACAATCTATTACTTTGGGTTTTAAATTCATTATGCATTGATGTGTTTATATCACACTCTTTTCGTTTATCTTGAATTCTCATGGTTGCAAACATAGAGGATATGCCTTAAAATGCAACTTGTTCAAAATAAAGGTTGATGTTCGAAAAAGTGATCAGTGACAAGAAAATAGGATTACCAACCCCTATTTCATAAGTTAATGCCTTAGCAGGATTAACTACTTAGAGATTTTGTATTATATTTGGTAAACGCTTTTGATTCGAGAACTAAAGTGAATTAGTCCTTGATGGTTGAGAAACACTAGGATTATGTTATTAAATACAATACGATTCTCTGTAAGTACAACGTATGTATGAATTTGTAAAGCCCATAGTTAAAAAGTATTGAAAACTACAAGGTGGACATAACCCTAGCTTGCTATTTCTATGAATTTGAATACTACTACACATATTTCATCTTGTTAAACTGAAACCATTAATTTGTGAACTGAATCAAATCCCCCTATTTATTTTACAGAAACGAACGATTAAAAGTCAACTAATCTGCACACAACTTAATTAGCACCATATTCCCTGTGGGATTCGACCCCAACCTAGGTAGGTTATATATTTGACAACGAGCGCTTACTCTCTCATAAGAGAGGTGTAATTTGGGTGTATCAATCTCCTAGGGTTTTTGTTCTTGAGTGAATTTTAAATAGGGAATGAATTTTGCCTTTAAAGGGGCTTAATTTCGTGTTTTGAGGGCTGACATAAGGTGGAAAAAGATCCAATTACCCCTGAGGACGTGGCTTTTTAATGACTGAAAACTAATTTAGCTACACGCAGAACGACGTGTTGCATCATTGGCATCGATGCGATGGCCAACGTGCCGCGTTGAGTCTGCATCGGTTTATTGGAATTATCACTGGGAGATGGGGAAAAATACTCATTGATGCGATGGGCGATGCGGCACATCGAGATCGCATCGATCCATTAGTTTGAGCTTTCGAATATGTTTCAAATGAAGTTCAAAAAATTCAAAACTTGTCCAAAACACCTACTGACATTGCTGATCATGAATTAACCTAAAATCAATATTTAAAGGTCATAAGGGTCGTGAAATAGAGTCATCAACCTACGAAGGCTAAAATAAAACTAAGTATAAACACTTCGCTGAAATTTTCTAAGTCTAGGACCCTTTAACAAGCTTTAAAGGTCTGAGTTAACCTTAGGATTTTGCAGGGTCTTACAGTCTTGACCCCTATAATTTATATAACAAAATATATGGTAGAGGTTTCAACCCCCGGTATACTTTAAAAATATAAGTTAGCAGCTAGTTTTAGTTAACATGTTGTGGGGGTCAAACTGCCGTTAGTTAACCACTGCCAAATGATTGCGGTGGTAAATTAAAAACCGATGTAAAGTATTGCGACACTCGTAATTGCGGGGATTTTGAAAACCGCCATGCTAGCAGTTTGTGGGGGGTGACGACCTCCACTATATGTAAATATTAACCCCCCCCCCACACACACACACAATGAGCATTTTTTTTATAGTGAAATCATTATGCAGGTATTAATATGGGTACTAATATAGTCTTGTGGTATCCTAAAGATGGTGACAAATTTTCAATCGCCACCTTTTATTTGTGTAATTGTGTTTGTATTAGTTTAAAAAAGAATCATACACATTTTTCCTAAATAATATTTGACCAAATTCGTTTCTTTTAAGATACAAATTCCTTAAAAATGAAAAACTTGTACTCTTTTCATACTTTACGTAACCAATTTAGAAGGGGGGGGGGGGGCTTACCATATCTTTTAGTAGTTTATTGGTATTAATTTTCTTTTATCATATATTTTAGAAATTCTTAGTTACTAGTTATCCATGCAAATTACCCAAGATATCCGCACCCCCTTACAATTGGTATCAAAGTCATGTTAATTAAAAAACGTACAAGTAGATATGTGTCAATTAGATATGTGTTAATTATGAGAAAAATTACAAAAGTTAATTTAATCTTATTTATTAATTATGAGCTGTTATTAATTACGTTGTTATTTATTTGTTAAAAATGAGAAGAACATTTAAAAATATAGAAGCTTTTAGAAAAATTAATGAAACTTTAACTAGTTACTATCCAGAATATACGAAGTTAAGTAAAACAAAAGAAAATCCCCACAGATTAGCTTACTTGATTACCTTAATATCTAGCAATAAGACAAAATTAATAATCCATTTAAAATCTAGAAGAATGAGATACATACCACCTAATTATGATAAAACCAGATTTCGGTATCCACCAAAATATTATAAATATTGTAAAGATGAATAATATAACAAAATTTTAAAAATATAAAGAACTAAAACAAATAATATCTAAAAAACGGAGAAAATTAAAAACAAGAAAAGAAAGACTATAATATAAAAGATTATAATATAATATGATTGTAGCAGTATGTCAAAAATCAATAAAAGCATAAAAAGAACAAATATCATATTTAGAATCACAAATAGATAGTTTAGAATACATATATCAACATAATCTATATACTATCAAATAGATAAAATGAACAAAGAAGAATTTATAATAGATGAAAAAACATATGAAAACCATGAATGATTAAAAATAAAGATAGTATTTTTCAATTTAGGAAGAAGATACAAGAAAATAGGTGAACATTTATATTTAATGTTAGAAAAAAAAAGAATTAAAATTAGAAGATGAATTAACAACTATTGTAAGAATAGCAAAAGAAAATGAAGAAATAGATAGGAAAAAAGAAATAGATAAAATAAAAAAACAGACTATAGAAGAAATACGAAAAATAGAGAAAACTAAAAATAGTAAGATTGCTGAATTAGAAAAAGAATTACAAATGCTAAAAAAACTGCATGAAAAAAGACAGAAAGAAAAAGAAGAAAAGGATAAAAAACAAAAATTATTAATTGAGATAAATCAATTTAAAGAAAAAATAGAAGAAGAAAATAAAAAATTAGAAACTAATGAAATAGAAATAAACACAATAGATGCTGAAGAAACAGATAATTATGATTCGGAAAATAGTGAAACATATACAGAAATCTTAAAAATGTAGAAAAATTAGAAATTAATGAAAAATAAGAAGTAATTAATAAAAAAAACTTAGAAAATACAAACACGGAAATAAATACTCTTGATTAAGAAGACGATGAAAATATAATACCTAGTACATCAGAAATAAGAAAACCTACTTATTATTATAAAGATAAGTTTAAAAAATATAATCTAAAATATAAATATAACAAATGGACACCAAAATAAATAATTAATAAAAATTATAACTTCTTAGAATTAGACTGTGTAATAGATGTAGATAAAATGATACAATTATGGATAGGATATATAGCAAAACAATTATTAGACAATGGTATAAATGCAATAGATATACCAGAATATATAGAAAGACCACTAATAGGAACAACAAAATTATGGTTTTTAAATTTAACTGAAAATAGTAAAAAGGTATTAAGGAATGATAAAGAAACAAAAGGAACAACAGTAACTAAACTAACACCTATAGACATATTGAAAAAATATGAAATTGCTATAAGAGATGAATTTAGCAATATGGCAACAGAAGAAGAAGAACAAAACAAAGAAAAAGACACAAATAGAAATTTAATGTTAAAATTAGCAATATGTAATATGTGCTATATAGATGAATATACATGCGCATTTAAAAAATACTATTATAAAAGGGCATATAATACAGAAGAAAGTAAAGAAGATAGAAGATTATATTTTAGTAAATTACCTGAACCATTTAGTTAAAAAATCATAAAGAGTTGGGATGAAGCAAATATAGTAGATACTCTAGGAGTAAGAATAAAATTTCTACAACAATGGTATAGAAATTTGTGTGAAAAATACAGAGAAGAAATCAAAATGGAAAAAACATTAATAAAAAATTTAGCATGTTGCAAAGATAAAAAAAAAAAAACACCTCAATTAGGATGTGAAGAAAGATATTATAAGAAAAAAAATACATAAGAAATATAAGAAATACAAAAAATCAAAATATAAGTATAAGAAACCAAGAAAAAGAAATTATGTAAAAAATTATAAACATAAAAGACCGTATAGGAAAAAGAAATCTATAAAAGAATGCACTTGTTATAATTGTGGAAAACTAGGACATTTAGTTAGAGATTGTAAAATGCCTAAAGATCCAAAAAGAAACAAATATCAGAAATAAAGATAGAAAATGAAGAATATATGTAAATAAATTAGATAGATTACAAATTAGAAAGTGAAGATAGTATATATGAAATTTTGAAAAATGAGACAGATAATGAAAAAGATAGTGAATTAGACGAAAGTATAAATAATGACTGAAGAAGAAATAAAAATAATCACAAAGGAGGAATACTTAAACGAACAAGGAATTGACCAAAAAGTAATATTTGACAGTAATATATTTGAAGAAATAAAAGAAAAAGAGTTAGACCTAAGTGTAGAAAAAATATTTAAAATACCAACAATAAAAAATATATTTAGTAGAAGAAAAGAGGAATACTATGTAGTAAGCCAAAAAGAGCATATATTAGATTGTAAATATGCAAGAGCTAAAGTTAGTATACCATTAGTAACAAGAAGAACAGTTAATAAAGAAATACAATATATAAAAAGTAGAGACCCAATAAAATATGTACACCTTTGAGGACAGAGCTATTAATAAAAGCATATTTTAGAGAAGGAATATATACACCAATAGAACTATATTTAGCAGATGATAGGATAGTAAAACCTATAGAAAAAAACATAATTAGTGCCAAAAAAGGAAATTTAATATACCAAAAATTCAAATTTATAATAAGTGCAAATTATTCAGTACCAATAACAGATAAAAATATAGATAAATCATTAGTATTATATTGAAAAATAACATGAATAGAACTAACCCAAGGAAGTAAAATATTTACAGCAAGATGTAAATATCTATATGTATTAACAACAAAACATAAAATAACTAGAAAGAATAAAATTAATAAAATACACATAGAAAGTCCTTTTGAACAATTCGTAAAAACAATTGATAACATTGATTATAGTTACAAAGATATAGATATAGAAGAAGATTTAGAAATATTAAATGATAGGATAAGTACAACAAAAAGAATAGCTTATGAAATACCAGAATCATCAAGCTCACAAAAAAGAACAAATTATGAAACAATTTCAACAGTTAATTTAACTCAACATTACATAACAGGAACAATAAATGAAAAGGAATATTTAATACTCATAAATACATGACAGGAAGAAAATTACCTAGCAAAATATCTAGTAAAAAATGAAGAAATAAAATCCAATAGTAATATGTGTCTAGATCGACCAAGGAGTCTAATAAACATTAAAGATACATCAGAAAAAGAAATAATAATAGGTGTTAGAAAAATAAAAATAGAATTTGAAATAAAAGAAGATATGCAAAAACAAGACATAATATTAGGAATAAATTGGTTAGAATAAGTAAAACCCTACAATATAGAACATACACAAATAACCATAACCTATAGTAGAGAAAATTATTAATAAAGAGAGCTTTGACATGATATGAAAATATATGTACTTATGAAAATAATAGTAGAAAGATATTATAATAGATACTATACACCAATGATAGATACAGGAGCAGAAGACAATTTATGTAGATATAATTGTTTACCAGAAAGTAAATGGAATAAATTAAAAACACCAATAGTAGTTAGAGGATTTAATAACGAAGGAAGCTTAATTACTTATAAGGCTAGAAATGTAAAAATACAAGTATGAGATAAGATATTAACAATAGAAAAAATCTATAATTATGAACTAACATCAAAAGATATGCTTTTAGGAATGTTATTTTTAGATAAATTAAACCCACATATAATAACTAGAACACACTGGTGGTTTACAACACCATGTAAATAAAAAGTAAGAGCAAAAAGAGTTATTAATAAAATGAGAAAGAAAACTGACAGGACAAAAGAAAGTAAAAAAATCACACAAAAATTAAAAATATAAAAAATACTGAAGACACAATAAAACTAGTTATATTTTCAATAAATAAAGAAGAAATAACTATATTTTCAATAGATAAGGTAGAAATAATAAAGAAAAAATTAAGACAACTATACAGTGAAGATCAATTAAAAGGATGGGAAAAACATAAAACTACTGTAAAAATTGAGCTAATAGGTAAAAATAGCATAATAACCCAAAAACCATTAACATATAACTTTGATGATTTAAAAGAATTTAAAATGCATATAGATGTATTATTAGAAAAAAAATACATACAAAAAATTAATAGTAAGCACAATAGTCCGGCATTTATAGTAAATAAATATAGTGAACAAAAAGGAGGAAAAAGTAGAATGATTATTGATTATAGAAACCTAAATGCAAAAACCATGACATATAATTATCAAATATGAAATAAGATATTAAATATAAGACAAATATAAAGATATAATTACTTTAGTAAATATGATTGTAAATCAGGATTTTACTATTTAAAGTTAGATGAAGATTCTAAGGAATTAACTGCATTTACGGTACCACAAGGATTTTATGAATGAGAACGTATTACCATTTGAATATAAAAATGCACCAGGTAGATATCAATATTTTATGGATAGTTATTTTAAACAATTACCTAATTATGTAGTATACATAGATGATATACTAATATACACAAAAACCAAAGAAGAACATTTAAATTTACTAGAACAATTTACAGATATAATAGAAAAATTAGGAATAAGCTTAAGTGAAAAGAAAGCTGAAATTATAAAAATCAGATAGAATTTTTAGGAATACAAATAGATAAGAGTGGAGTAAAAATGCAACAACATATAGTACAAAAAAAAAAATTCAAAAGAAGAATTAGATACAAAAAAGAAATTACAATCATTTTTAGGATTAGTAAATCAAGTAAGAGAATATATACCAAAATTAGCAAAAAAGCTAAAGCCATTACAGAAAAAATTTAAAAAGTATGTAGAGCAAACGAAAAAAAAATAGGACAGATGAAAAAATAAAGACAAAAAGACAAAAGCATTAAAGAGATATATGACTTATTAAGATAGTTTTTAAAACATGTGAATTATAATACGTAAAAAATTAGGTAGTATTTATTAGTTTGACTTTTTGGCCAAAGTGCCATTATTGGTTTTTTATTTTTTTTTAGTCTTAAGATTTTTTTTACTTTAAGTAACAAGTGTAAAGTTATAGAATCTAGGGTCATTATTAGTGTTTTAATTTTTGACAGATGTAAAGGTAGGAATAGTATATAGTAGTTTACGCCTTTTTTTTTAGTCTATAAATATGTAAGCCTACGGCAAGTTAAAGGCAAGACTTCATGAGTTGAAGCAAGCCTCCTCTTGTACACAAATACTTTTGAATATTTAATAAAAATAGATATATTTCAAAGAAAAAGTTATGGATGAACAAAGCCCAGAATTATCCAACTTACTAGAACAAGTATATTTATTTATAATTATGAATAGCTAAATTCATAAATTCCTGATAATCATGATATGACAAAATAAGTTCATGTTAGTTACTATATAATGGAATTATTCGAAGGATAATATGTTACAAAGTTTATTAGCAAAGAGGAAAAGGAGAAAAATCCCAAGGACTATGCCATCCTAAAGGTGAAACCGGTGAGGCAAGAAGGCCGCGATAGAGAGTAACTAGTGTAGAGGCGCTGTTTAAGGAAAAAATATCCAGACTACCATGCTAATAGTGACAGAGTAACATAATTATTTAAGAATAATCTGCTATATAGTGATCTAATATGACTATATTTTGTTATGTATATGATTGAAGGGAATATTTTGAAATAGCATCATATGAAAAATGAATACTTATTTATCTGATGAAATGGTAGATAAATTTAAACTGCTTGTTTTGTATGTACTTAAGGATACAGAAATTGTAGATATAAGAAAAATCATATGGGAAAAAATATTTGATAAATATTTTATGACTAGAATAAATTACATACCACACCTATCTACCTACTCTTACAAATACCTACATACCAAACCTACATATCAACCATGATAAATTACGAATATTGAAAAATGGATATGAAAAATGTACAAGAAAAATGTACAAGAATTATTAAGATTAAAACAAACAACCAGTAAATATTATGATAAAACATTTAATAACTCATAAATCTAATTCCAAGTTATCCAAGTTATTCATAGAAACCTAAGCATCATATGAACAATATGACAAGCTATATATCTGATGAAATTAAAATACTTATTTTATATATCATTAAAGACTTAGAAATAGAAGACATAAAGAAAATAATATGGAAAAAAATATTTCATGAAGAATCGTTAAGTCTAGAATGGTTAGAAGATATGCATGATCTTTGCTTATATTATTCAGATAGTTATTACTCAGATAATAATAGTTATTACTCAGATGGATATTATACAGATTAAATGTTAGAATATATTAAAAGAGTTAGAGAAAAACAAAGTTGGCTATACGAAGAAATTAATTATAGACACCAGATTAGAAGAGGAAGAAAATAATTAAAAGAAAGATTAATTTGGATAAATAAAAAATGATGAAAAAATATGATGTTAAGGATAAGGTATTGTATTTAGTAAAAGGGTGACTATTAGAATTTTAAAAGACTACTAAAAATCGACCATTTTGTCAAAGCTACTGAAGATTTGCAAAGTTGCGTCGAATTAAAAATAGCTTTAATAGCCATGGTTTCTAAAGTATCAATCTAAATAAATACCCAAATAAATAAAATATTTTAAAGGATACGAACTTCTCAAAAATAATATTTTTGTCATGTAAGTCAAACCAACATCTTGATCTACTAAGTTTAGCAAATCACGTTCTTTTAAGAATTTAATTTTTGAAAAGAGATCTCCCAATTTTACTTGTGAAAAATCAATTATTTTAAGAAATTAAATAGTACTCTAATTTTAAAAGTAAAACCTGTCCATCTCAACTTAGTACGTAATATATTTTGAAAAGGCTTATACAACGTTAGCAACTTAATGGCCGAAACTAAAAAAGAAAAAAAATTTGAACCAATAAACTTCTAGAGTGCAATTAAAAATAAATATTCCAAATACGTTTTTTTGAGAAATAGTATATGACAAAATAATTTAACTTAAAGATTTCGTCAAGTAGGGGCATAGTGGGGATATGAAAGTACTTGTAAAGAAGAAAAAGACAATGTCTAAAACATAAGATCTGTTAAGAATAAATATGCTATAATAAACTAAAATAAAAAGGAAGGAGAGAGATGTATAGATATAAGAAAATGATTTTATTTTTCTTCTTGATGTATATTACAATGCAGTATGCCATGCCCTTTTATAGGCAATTTGTTTCTTGGGATAGTGGTATTGCTGTAATGGTGTGTATGAAGTATGTGGATGATATCTTTACTTGGGTTAGTGATATTGCTACAATAATGTTTGTATTATGTGGATGATATATTACTTGGAGTAATGATATTACAATAGTGTGTAGTATGTAAATGACATCCATAAAGTAGCTTATTTATAACTCCCCCTTGGATGTTCATATACAAAAAAAAATTCTAAAGGAAATAAGATGTACAGAGTGGTTTGTAATACGCATTGTTTGCTGCCTCATTAAAAACCTTACCAGAAAAATCCAGTGGGATAAAAACCTTGGTTAAGGAAAAAGAGTGCAACACGTGTTTACTCTCCCTGATAAAAATATCTCTTAATATCTAGGAGATGACATATTCCAATTTTGTATCTCAACTTCTTAAAGGTTGGTGTTGGCAATGCTTTAATGAACATATCTGCTAGATTAACGCTTGAATGAACTTGTTGAACATTTATTTCAACCGTCTTTTGAAGATCATGAGTAAAAAATAATTTCGGTGAAATATGTTTTGTTTTGTCTCCTTTAACGTATTCTCCTGTTAATTGAGCTATGCATGCAACATTGTCTTTATACAATACTGTTGGAATATTCTTTTTCAATGTAAGGCCACATGTTTCCTGGATGTGTTGAGTTATTGACCTCCACCAGACGCATTCTCGACTTACTTTATGAATGACTATTATCTCTGCATGATTTGAAGATATAACAATCATGGTTTATTTTGTTGAACGCCATGATATAGCGGTACCTCCACATGTAAACAAATAACCTATCTGAGATCGACCTTTATGTGGGTCAGACAAATATACTGCATCTGCATAACCAATTAATTGTGAATCGTACTCATTTGAGTAAAATAGTCCCATATTAATAGTTCCTCGGAGATATCTAAGTATATGCTTAATGCCATTCCAGTGTCTCCATGTTGGGGAAGAACTAAATCTTGCTAATAAATTTACAGTTAAAGATATATCTGGTCGTGAATTACTAGCAAGATACATTAATGCCCAATTGCACTAAGATATGGTATTTCAGCACCAACAAATTTTTCATCATTTTCATGAGGTCGAAATGGATCTTTATTAATATCAAGTGATCTCACAACCATCTGGGTACTTAATGAATGTGCTTTATCCATATAAAATCTCTTTAAAATATTTTCAGTATATATGGATTGATGGACAAAGATTTCATTCATAAAATGTTCAATTTGTAGACCAAGACAAAATTTTATCTTTCCGAGATCTTTCATTTCATATTTCTTTTTCAAACATTCTGCTATCTTTGGAAGCTCTTCAAGAGTTCCAATGATATTCAAGTCATCAATATATACAACTATTATGATAAATTCAGATCCAGACCTTTTAATAAAGACACAAGGACATATTGAGTCATTTTTTTGCCCTTCTTTTAATAGGTATTCGCTAAGGCGATTATACCACATGCGTCCTGACTATTTTAATCCATATAAGGATTTCTAAAGCTTGATTGAACAATTTTCTTGAAATTTTTATACACATTAGGCATTTTGAATCCTTTAGGAATTTTCATATAAATACCACTGTCTAATGAGCCATATAAATAGACTGTGACGACGTCCATCAGATGCATATTAGGTCTTTCACGAAATGCCAAATTAATAAGATACCTGAAGGTTATTGCATCCATCACCGGAGAATATGTCTCCGTATAATCAATGCCAGGTCTTCTAAAAAATCCCTGTGCCACAAGTCGTGCTTTATATCTTACAACTTTATTTTTCTCATTTCATTTTCGTACAAAAACCTATTTGTACCCCACTGGCTTTATACCTTCAGGTGTTTGGACTATAGGTCCAAAAACTTTGCGTTTTTCAAGTGAAGCCAATTCAATCATGATTGCATCTTTCCATTTTGGCCAATCGTTTCTCTGTCTACATTTTTTGATAGATTTTGATTCAAGATCCTCGTCTTGTTGCACTATTTTATTTGCAACATTATAAGCAAATATATTGTCGACAATTATATCATTTCAATTTCATATTTTTTTTGATGAGACATAACTGACTGAGATCTCTCTATTTTCATTATTTTTAGGTACCTGAACCTCTTCTGAGGTTTTATCAATTATTATGTCTTGCTGCTCTCCTTAAGTAGCTTCCTCCATATTATGATTATTTTGATTATTTGCTTTTATTTTTTTTCGAGGATTTTTATCTTTAGAATCGATTAGTCTACCATGTTTTAAGTGTGGTTTAGACTCATTTGCAGTAGTCAATTGTCCTACCAAGACATCAACTCGAATGGGAGCATTAGCAATTGGGACGTGAGATTTTATAACTCTTGATAAGTTAGTAATCCATCTGGCAGTTGATTTGAAATATTTTGCAAATGAATTATCTTTTGAACTTCTAGTTCACATTTATTTGTACAAGGATCTAAGTGAGATAATGATAACGCATTTCAGTCTATTTCTTTTTTCAGCTGGTTGTTTTCTCCCCCTAATGTCGGATATATTGTTTCATCAAAATGACAATAAACAAATCTTTCCGTAAATCTCCAGTCATAGGTTCCAAATATTTTATAATATAAGGAGATTCATACCCAGCATATATTCCCAACCTTCTTTTAGGACCTATTTTTATGCGTTGACGTGGAGCAATTAGAACATATACCGCACATCTAAAAATTCTTAGATGGAAAATATTTGGTTCTTGACCGAAAATCAATTGTAATGGGGAGACTTTATGATAACTTGTGGGCCTTATCCGCACAAGAGCTACTACATGCAAGACCCCATATCGAAATGGAAAGTTTTGTTTTCATAAGCATTGGTCTAGTGATTAATTGAAGGCATTTAATCATTGATTCTGCTAGACCATTTTGAGTATGAATGTGCAATCGGATGTTCAATTGTTATTCCAGTTGATACACAATAATCATTAAATGCCTAGGATGTAAATTCAGCCGCATTATCAAGACGAATTATCTTTATTGTATAATCTGAAAATTGTGCTCTTCACTTTATTATTTGAGCAAGTAATCTCGCAAATGCCAAATTACGAGTTGATAATAAACATATATATGACCTTCTTGTAGATGCATCTATTAAAGCCATATAGTACTTAAATGGTCCATATAGAGGGTGAATGAGCCCACATATATCACCCTGTGTATGTTTAAAAAATGCAGGGAATTCAATTCCCACTTTAATTGTTGATGGTATAGTAATTAATTTTCCTTGAGAACATACAACATAAGAGAATTCCTTACATTGATGAATCTTTTGGTTCTTCAATGAGTGTCCATATGAATTCTCAATTATTTTTTGCATCATATTAGAATCGGGATGGCGCAATAGGTCATGCCAAATAATAAAATTATTTGAATTATTTAACTTCTGATTTACTATGGGATGCGTTTCAACAGTACTAACACTTGTGCAGTATAAGCCGTAAGAAAGAGCGGGTAATTTTTCAAGTATATATTTGTTACCCAATATTATTATAGTAATATAAAGATATTCAATCTTTTGATCATTTGTAGTCTCAATATGGTAGCCATTTTGGCAAATGTCTTGGAAACTTAATAAGTTTCTTTGAGACTTACTATAATATAATACTTCATTAATTATCAAATTTCTTCCTCCGATAAGTAATAAGTTAGCCTTTTTAGAGACTTCAATTAATCTTGTACTACTAGATATAGTATTAACATTGGCTTCTTTCATCACCAAATAAGAGAAATATTTCTTATCTTTTAAAATAGTATGTGTGGTAGCACTATCTATAAGACATATATCATTGTAATTGATTTTTGATCCAACTGATGATTAGGAAATTTTCATATTCTTTAAAAAGAAAAGCATACTATAAGAAATTTGAAAAATTAACATAAGAAATTGCATTAGAAATGTAGTAGTTAGAAATACATAGTACTTTAATAAAATAGAAAAACATAATTGCAAATAAAAGAAAATAATAACTTTCTTCATAACTTATTCTCCAATAAGGTAATCAGTTCTTCAATCAATATCCTCATAGAAATCTTCACCTCTCAAATGAGTAATATCTGAGAGGCCCTTAAAGTCAAAATCTTTGTAAGCAAGGTTTGCCTCAATATCATTATATGTATTTTATGGAATTTCTTCATCATCATCATTACCTCAAAAGGTCAAGTGCGCTTCCACATTATTTTCTTTTCTTTTACGGAAAGCTTGATAATGTTTGACAAAATGATCAAGCGTACGACAAACACGTGCCTAATGACCTTTCATTCCACATCGGTGATAAATATTAACTTTACCCTTTGAAGAATTATTTTGAGAACCTTTATTGTTCTCATGTTTATTTCCACTATTATGACGATAATTATTTCGTCCTCTACCACGTCCTCGCCCATGTCCACGACCATGGCCTCGACCATATCTGTGATAATAATTTTGCCTTATTTTAGGATAATCATTTGCTGCTATAACATTTGCTTTAGGGAATGGAGCAAATCCAGTGGGACGAGCTTCATGATTTTTCATTAACAAAGTATTATTCTGCTCTACCACAAGTAAGTATGTAATCAATTCAGAATATTTCTTAAATCCCTTTTCACGATATTGCTATTGTAGCAATACATTAGAAGCATGAAAAGTGAAAAAAGTTTTCTCTCATAAGTCCTCATCGATGATGGTTTCTCCACATAATCTTAATATTGAACTTAATTTATGAATAACAGAATTATACTCAGCTACGATTTTAAAATCTTAAAATCGAAGGTGTATCCAATCGTATTTAGCTTTCGGTAATACCATCAATTTTAGGTGGTGATAGTGGTCCTTCAAGTTGGTCCATAATTAAAGTGGATCTTTCATAGTTAAATATTCAGTTTTTAATCCTTCGTGGAGCTGATGACGAAGAAAAATCATAGCTTTTGCCTTATCTTGACTTGATGCGTTATTTTCTTGTTTGATAGTATCCCCAAGACCTCTAGCATCAAGGACCTATGATAAATAATTCTTTCCGATAATGTCAAGT
The DNA here is from genome assembly GCF_002878395.1 of Capsicum annuum. NCBI lineage: Eukaryota > Viridiplantae > Streptophyta > Magnoliopsida > Solanales > Solanaceae > Capsicum > Capsicum annuum. The sequence continues at coordinate 169,145,230 of NC_061115.1, read as the reverse complement.
GCCACAAACCAAGTTTCGATAAATTCGACATAGTGAAACTATCATAAAAAGATTAATAAGTTAGATATAATAATATTTTTAAGAATAAAATATCCATCCCAAATAAATTTAAATAGAATCATATATTGTTAATAGATTATTATCAAAAGTTGGTTTCCTTTAGCAATTTATAATTTTTTTTTGTGTGTCTTTAGAATATCGGAAAACAAATAATTATGTAATAAATACGTACCTTATAAGGAATCTCGGGCTGATAACATGTTGAGAATACATATACTATAATAAAGTAAAATGAAAAGGAAGGAGAGAGAGATGTATAGATATAAGAATATGATTTTATTTTTCTTCTTGATGTGTATTACAACGTAGTATGCCATGCCCTTTTATAGGCAATTTGTTTACTTGGGATAGTGATATTGCTACAATGGTATGTATGAAGTAAGTGGATGATATCTTTACTTGGGGTATTTATAACGCCCCAAGATCCCATCCCCAAACGTCACACGGTGCTTATGACCCGAAGGACCACAAGCTAACCTTTTTTCTGATATCTGTACCTATGCACAGTATAATATCTGAAATAATTGCGAAAACTAGCCATAAGGTTAAACACATCTATGAATACACAAAACTAAAAACTGAATACTAATACATCCGTCTGAGAAGCCTCTAAACTATCTGAACTGTGGAGTTGATGGGACATGTCCCCAACTAACTCCGTCAACTGAAAGTAAACAAAATCTGATGCAATAATAGTAAAATGAGATTCATTATCAAAAGAAGAGGACTCACGGCTATGGCTACTGCTGTTGGCTGGGACTGAACTGCTGAGAAAACTCTAGATCCTGTGCCTCTGAACCTATGGTGTCAAATAGAACACCATAGCACAAATGCGTCAATACAGGAATGTACAGAGTATGTAGACGAGGTAGGTTAAAATGCATAGTATCTAAATTGAATAATCATGAAAATGCCACATGAGAACACATACACATACATGAATGCATAGACCATAGTCACAATCATCACAACTCTAGAGACTGAAACTCGGATACTGCCTTACTGCAGACTAAACTCACTACTGACACTGAGATACTGAGACACTGACTCATCAGATACTGATGACTGAGAAACTGGATGTACTTACATCGATGACTAAATTCTGAGCTTACTACTATTGACTTATAAGATTAAAGATCAACCTCTCTAATGGATGATTAAGGAAGCTATTATCAATGGTAAGGAAATGATTATATCTGAATCTGACAACAAGAATACTCAATAGAATCTGAGAATATGATCAAGCCCGTCTGGTGACATATCTCTGAATATGATATCAAATAACTGTATATGAGACCAAGCCTATCTGACAGATAGTCCATAAATCAATAGAACTATTTGAGTTCCTCATAGAGATAGATGACTGTATCTGATAGTCCTGATTTCTGAAGATTGATACTAAGATTAAGATTGAATCTGAAACTGAAACTGAAACTGTGGAAAGTAGTTACTTAACTGAAATTCCCCAACCTACCACAGGTGGGGTCAAAACTATAACTCTAGTTAGAAGGGTGTCAATACCGTGCCATGGGTAAAGACCTATTTTTGGTCAACCCTCTCTGATGGATGACCCTTACCAGGAAGTCAACCTAAGGCAATATAATAGTCAAATACTCTCTCTTTGGAGGTGACAACCTTTTCCTGATGGTGACTCCTGTATCCCAGGCTAGCTACGCAGTTTTAGAGATCAGGGATTTCTACTAACAACTTCGGCCTCTCTCTCGCTGACGGGAGGAGCCACCATCACTTTCCTCACTCGGTGCTAGTTTCTACTCCCAACTGAAAGACTCTGACTAAATTCCTAACTGAACATAACTGAACTAAATCTGATACTAATCATGTTTCTCAAAAGATCTGACTGAGTTATGCTGAGAAAACTTAGTTTCGTATTTGGCAAAAATGGTACTGAATCATGGTGTCTGACTGATGATACAGAGCTTGAATAATTTATTTGAATCGCTTCTGAGATCTAAATTAAATACTTGGATACTATTGGATCCGAGCTGATTACAGGTCTTAGGCTAGATTACTAGCAATATGGAGATTACAGAGATAACTGAGATTACTGAATTTCTTAAGTTCTGTAACTATCTGAGGATAGAAAGTTCTATAATTCATTGAGTTCTGAGAGTCATAGATCGACTGGAATTATCGTGAAACTGACATAGGCTCTAGACAACAGCTAAATTATCGGGTATAAATACCCCCAGGACTCGATAACATAAAATAAAGCATAATAATTCCTCGATCATCACAACCATTCATTCATCATCATCATCACAATCATTCATTCATCATCATCATCACAATTATTCATTCATCATCACAGTTATTCATTCATCATCATTATCATTAAATCATCTCTTCAAGTATTTAGGAAACATCAACATATACTAGCATAGGGAAACATGCTACTAGATTATACTTCCTTCAACAAGGTCTTACCTCAAGTACTTCACACCTAAATCAGTCTTGACATATATTTGGACATCACATGATTTGGGAAAAACTTCATACTATCATGTCTCAACTTACTTGCTAACCACTCAGCATGTATTAAAAACTTAGCATATATCAGAGAGCATATAATTGGGGAATTTACAACCATCATATCTTGAATTGTTCACTAAGGTCTTTCAACAACACTAAGAAAGTACTGGTTTACACCTGCTTGGGGATTTCATACTATCATGGCATATTTCGCGCACTAAGGCATTTTATCAAACACTAGGCATGTATGGACTAGCTCCTAATTTAGGGGTTTCCTGTTCAAGATACTATAATGGCCCTTATGCTTCACCTAAGCTCTTTATCAAACTTATGGGGGACATGTTTCACTTATTCAACCATTTCTACTTCTATTTAACATGAACACTTCATATAGGAAGCATCATTAAGAAAGTTCATCACCACCCTCACAAGAATTCCATATATTAGGGTTCAAGTTCATAAATCTTGTAGACAAACATGAATCAAAACTCAACAACACATGGAACATCAATTTCAACTCACATGAACCATTAACAACTCATAAATATAAAATCTTTGAGTTTTAGAAAAGGGTACTTGAGCTTCTTAGATGAAAGGGACCCAAGAATCAACATCTACATACCTGGGGAAACTCTTTTCTTGAAGGTTCTTGGAAAGATTTCTTGATTCCTCTTGATTCTCTCTTGATTTTTTGTTGAAGAAAAAGAGAGGGTTTTGATTTTGGAAGCCCTAGCTTTTGGAGTGAAAGGAGGAAAAATGAGGCCAACTCCCATGTAAGGAAGTATATATAGGGGTTGGTAAAATCCCCTTTTTGCCTTTAGAATTAAACTGAAAAATCTTGATTTTACATGCTAGCACGACGTACCATAATCACGCCAGCTCACTGGAATTTGGACAATTGGGAAACTGCATGACAACGCGACTCGGTGGAAATTGCATTGCCCCCTTTGGTTGGAAACTAAAACTATATCGCGATGTGGTGGAATCGTGGTATTTCACTAGAATTTGACAATTGCCATTTTGGCTGGCTCCGCGACTTACTAAGGGCCAGGTGGCACACTGTCTCACTAAATTGGCTCTAACTCTTCACCTGAGTGTCTGATTTAGGCGATATTTTGTATCGATAGAAAGCTTATTCAATGCTATACATGGCAAAAAGTAGAAATTAGCGAAATTCCACATGATTCAAAGTATTTCTTACTTAGGAAGATATTTCTGAAATTTTTAGACTCGGATTTCTGCTTTCCTGAATACGCTCTAAGGCTCAGATTGGAAGAGGACTTTACGGGGTATTACAGTATTGATATTGCTATAATAATGTGTGTGTATTATATGGATGATATATTATTTGGAGTAGTGATATTACAATAGTGTGTGTAGTATGTAAATGAAATCCATAAAGTAACTTATTTACAATAAGATCCTTTTACAAGAGTTCGTTTATTTTAAAATTATTTGGTTGTTTTTATCCTTAAAAAAATGAAGTTGAAACTATTGAAAACAAAAGTTGTGTTCTTGTTTTAAAATCTAATTAGGTTTGAATCAAAATATATGCTATTAAACTCTAAAAGGTGTACTTTGTCTACGTAATTTTATCCTTTCTGCGATATAGTCCATACAACTGAGGCAAGGGATTATGCTAAATTCAATATCCAAGATGGATGGGGAGAGGAACAATTAAATTCTACTATTCATATCTAAATGACTTATACTAATTCAAATACAAGCAAACAAGCATAAATTTCAAACAATAATGTGAAAAATGTAAATAAAAGATAATAAAATATGTATATAAAGAAAAATAAAGCTTGAAGGAAGGAAAGAGGCACTAGACTGCTAGCATGTTCAACTTAAGAATATATAATATGACTCCTTACTTGAATGAGGGATAACTTCGAGTCTCATTTTGAGACTCCATTAGCGAGAGTCTTGAATTAAGAGTATATTTGCTTCAAAGTTTACATGTAAGGAGGGGGAAAATAAAGATTAGCAACAATTCAAAAAATTTATGCAATGATCATATAAAACCAACTTGACTATTCTATAAATGGGCAGGATGAATCATAAAGATAGTTTATAACTAAAGGCCTTATATCCACTACTGCAAGAAGCTAAAAAAAACAACATGCTAAACATAAGAATTCAGTGATTACAAGTAAATCACACTTTTAAAAAAAAAAAAGAAAAGAAAGATGTCCTCAAATCTTTGATATCAAAATTGCAGTGTCTTCTTCTAGTTTCATAAAAGGTATATGGGCACCTCAACCCATAAATTTACATGCTATTACAAGAATAAAAACACATCGGTGTGAGGAAATATTTTGATAAATTAGTTAGTACAAAATAATAAAAATGCTCAAAATAAAAAAGTTATGTTTGGTTTAACATCCTAAGAAGTTTGACATCCTAAGAAAATGTATATTTAGTACTAAAAAAAATTATCCAAACTTAACCTCTAAAACATTGTTCATAATAAGAACATGGAGTTGTTTTTTTAAAAAGAACTTATGAACACAATATATGTTAAACTTAATAAAATGAATTCTTTTTTCTTTTGAAAACCTATTTTTCATATAATGATGTGTCATACATAGTTGGGCCAAGGTGCTAGGGCCATTTAATCAAAAATGACAAAAGAGTTTCAAAATAAGGTGTATGTGCTCAAGTCTGAATAATTGAGTTGAAGTGACAATTACTTTATTATGAATTAAAAAAGTTGGGGAAGTTTGAGAATAACCTACAATTTACACTTTGATCCAAATATTAACCTATAATAACAGAAAATAGAGGGGAAAATATGCATTTCTCTCTCTTCTCATCCATTATTATTTTCTCTCTCTTAATGATTTTTGTTGTTCATTGTTGCTGCTGCTTTATTCATCATTGTATGCTTCATTATCATCATCTTCTACTTCATTATCATCTTCATCTTCTTCTTGTTGACCATTCTTATTATTATTGTTGTTACCGCTACTGCTGCTACTTGACTAATTTCTTAGGTCAAATTTTATTTCATATATCACTTTCCACTTTGGTATTACTTCATAGGAGATTTTGGTAAGTCAAAATATGATTGTTAGTTGAATTTGTCATCTGGGTAACTTCTATTATGTTGTTTTTTCAACAATAGATAGCACGCGAGCTTGAATTCAACATAAGACCCATCTGATTAAATAGATCATTCATCTGTTGTGACTGATGGCAACGGAAGACTCATATGTTAGATTCATGTTTATGATTCTATAGTTCCGTAACATGAATAGAGTAGATGGGTCATATGTTGCAACATATGACTCCTCTATTGCAACAGACTAGTTATCCGTTGCAACAGACTAGTTATTTATTGCAACAGAGTAAATATCTGTTGCAACAGATTAGTCACCTGTTGCAAAAAAACCTAAACTCGATTCCAACAGACGCATCGTTTGTTGCAACAAGTAGGTCATCTGTTGCAACATGTTACAATAGATGTATAGTCTATTAAAACATATGATTCACTTATTACAATAGATGACTCATCTATTAAAATTAGCTTCAGTAGCTTAACATGAATCCCAACATGTAAGTAATCTGTTGCAACTGATCACTTACCTGTTGTAATATATATTTCACCTGTTGCAACCGATTATATATCACAATTAATTTTATTATGATATCATTATTAACTTTTTTAACAAATGACTTTATTTAGGTACCACTAGTGGAGGGATTAATAACAATAGGGGTAGATTGTCATGTTAATGGATCTAGAAGAACAATCGATATGTATGGCGTTAAAAGTAGAGGGAAATACAAGAGACGATAGCTATGACAATCTAAAGTAATATTTCATTTGACGATTTTGTAAACTTAATCATCAGCTATTATGGACTGACTAGTGGAGGGATTAATAACAATAGGGGTAGATTGTCATGTTAATGGATCGAGAAGAACAATCGATATGTATGGCGTTAGAAGTAGAGGGAAATACAAGAGACGATAGCTATGACAATCTAAAGTAATATTTCATATGATGATTTTGTAAACTTAATCATCAGCTATTATGGACTGAATTGTCAACCAGAAGAACTCATCATTAGCTACATGCACAGCTCTTTTGAAAATCAGAGGGTACTACCTTTCAAGATAACCGATCATGTTTTGTTGTGTGCTTATCTTAGTAATTCAGCCAAAAAGATGTTAAGGGTGTACATGGTTGAAAAATCGAGAGAGAATGTGAATCAGAATATAGAAGAAGAAGAACAACAAGACATGATTAATGATATGTTGGATGATCTGGACATGAATATTTCATATGATGATCAAACAACTATGCACATTGCTGCGAGCAATACGATGGGCAGTTCTTCTCAATCGACACAGTCTGTCAATCATCAAGACGATGAGATTGACTTTTACAAGGGAATTTAATTCAAGGATAAGGACTAACTATCTACTTCTTTGTTTATTGCTCTCTTGAAAAAAGATTTTAGAATAATGAAGGTGATTAATTCGAGCAAAGTCTTTTGCTTCAGATGTGCTAATCTGAGCTACAAGTAGTAGTTGAAAGCGGTCAAGTAATTAAATTCTAATAGATTCATCATTCATAAATATGAAAAGTGTCACACATGTATTTGGATCATATTTCTGGCCAAAATCCTTATGCCATGGTAAAGGTCCTGGGTCAATATTTAAAGAATAAATTCCTTAATGGCGAAGGCCCTTCTATAAGGGATATGACCAATCAACTCCTTATGGAATTAGGTGTCATGGTCAGTTATTTAAAGATATGTACAACCATGGGATTGCCAAGGACTTGGTTAGGGGTATAAATGAGCACGATTATGAAGTCCTCGATGCCTACCATTACATGCTTGAGTCCATAAATGCCAAAAGTAAGACGGTATTGCATGTTGATGAAAACAAAAGGTTCAAATACTTTTTTGTATCCTATGGTGCTTGGATTCAAGGTTTTCAACATTTGAGAAAAGTCATAGCCATCGATGGGACCTTCTTGAGGAGTTTTGCTAGCGACGATGGCGAAGAATGTGGAGAATCACATCTTTCTTGTCGGTTTTTATGCAGAGGACAAGGAATGCGATGCCTCTTAAAGGTTTTTTTGAACAGATATAAAGCTGCATCAAAGATACCGAAGATTTGTATTTTATTTTAGATAGACATCCAAGTATTTCAAATATGGGTTCAATTTTCTACACTTCAGCTCACTTTGATTGTTACATAAGGCATCTTGGAGATAATATTCGGAACAACTTTCATAACGAAAGGGTCATGACCCTTTTTTATGGAGCAGCTAGAGCGTATAATAGAGAGGAGTTGTTAAACTATTTCAATTAAATAATGGATATGCATACCAATGCATCAGAACATCTCGTACGTGTCATTTTTGAGAGATAGATCCGGGTATTCTGTCTGGAAAATAGGTACATTCTTATGAATTTAATGTCTTGTTTGAGTTACAAGTTTAGTGTGATACCGTACTGTGATTCTTTTGTATAGTTATAATATTATGACATCAAACATAGCTGCATCGGTGGATTCATTATTTGGTGATGAAAGAGAATTTCTCATCGTGGCTCTATTTGGTATAATAAATCAAAAGTATGGAAAATTTTTTCATGAAAAATGTGTGAACATCGAGAACGCAAGATCCACATTTGTTCTAGAAGCGGAAAAAAATAATATCAATGAACATCAGTTTGGGGAATAGGTTATTTGTTCATCAAGTATAAGATTACAAGTTTAGTATCGATGGTCATGGTGATGTTGCCAAGATCAATCTTCAAACAAGATCTTGTACATACAGAGTTTTTGACTTGGACAAAATACCCTATCCACATGCTATGGCTGCGCTTCGAGCTCAATACGGTGTACAATATGGAACTAAAATTTATGAGTTCTCTTCTCCATATTATTGGTGGAAAATATTTAATTTCATATAGTGAGAATATTAATCCAGTGCCTTCCAAAGAATCTTGGGTTGTTCTTATAGAGATTTTGGAGATATTAATACCTCCTCTATATATTGACCCAAGTACTATCAAACTGGGAAGAAGGCAATATAAAAGGAGGCGTGGATTCAGAGAATCATTTACATCAAGAAAAAACAAGTGCTCTATATGTAAGAACACTGGCCACAAAAGAACTACTTGCCTGGACCGTAATCCACCATGATCGTGATAATAGCAAAAACTTGTGTTGTTGTTTGTTATGAACTTTTATATATTTAAATCATTATTATTAATGTAAATGTTATCATTTATTATATAAAGTGTCTTTTTTAATAGCTTGTGCATCAATAAAAAGAGGCAAAACAAGAACTAAATACAATAGACCACAAAATTATTTTCAACAGATTACCCATCTGTTGCAACAGATGGAAATTAGCTGGAAGAACATAATACAATTCATCAAATTGGAAAGTGTTCCTCCAGCAGATGACAAATCTTTTGCTACAGATGAATAATCTACTAAAAAATACTCTACCGATGACCAATCTGTTTCAACAGATAGTCCATCTGTTGAAAGAATTTAAAACTCTTGCTATTTCTACTAAATTTAAAATTGCTCTTTACGTCCAACCGTCGATATGTTTTTTGAGAAGAAGAAAGAGACAGAATAAAAATTATATAAGAATTAAAAAGCCAAAGTGGACCAAAAATAAAATTTTTACTATACAAAAACAAAACACATTAGGTATAGATCCGATAGAGAAAAGTTAATATAGATAAGATTAAAGAAAAAACATCACCTTAATATTATTATTATTATTATTATTATTATTATTGTCAGCCGGCTAATCGTCAACCGGAAGCTGCAAGGTCCTCCTTGCTCTCATGGCGACCAGCTCCTACTGTAGGTCATTAACCTGCCTCTGAAGTTCCCAAACGGTGTCGCATAGAATAGCAATATCCCAATTAGGATCAGCCATATCTAGAAAACGTATGAATTGACAAAAAATGTAAACACAAAAGTAAAGAAAAGAGTCCGAATGTAATAAAACGATACTACCAATTGGTAGATTTACACACAAGAAAAAACTTACCTCAACGATAAAGGAATATACTCTTTGAAGAGAAGTAGTTTAAGATATAATATGAAAAGACAAAATGCAAGAAATAAATAAAATAAAGTAGAATGAAGATTAAGGATGGTTATATTTATAGAGTATTGAATTTGAATGTGTTAGGCAAAAATACATGGTTGTTCAGCTCCATTGTATCAATTACATTCAAACTACTGACTTTTAGTTTTTTGGTAAAAGTCATGACTTTTTATTTTACATTCAAACTTCTCACCTTTTCAAAATGATTTCTCTCTTAATAACAATCATTATTATTAAGCTGGTACAACAGATCATCTATCTATAGCAACAGATAGCCCATCTGTCATAACAGATTTACTATCTGTTGTAACAGATGGTCTATGTATGAAACAGATGTCTCATCTATTCCAACATATGGATTATCTTTAATGATAGATGGACCATATATTGGAGGACATGTTTTGATTTCTTCTAATAGCTAATTCATCAGTTACAACAGATGATGAATTTGATTCATCAGCAGTTTTGAATGTGTTAAAATAAAAATCATGTCTGTTCACCTTATTTTTATTAGTCATCACATACCTTAATTAATCCAAATTGGTGACTGTTTTATTACATAAAATAAAAAATAGATTTAAAAACAAAAAACGTAAAAATTCATGACTTGTAGCACTTGGTTTTTCTTGACAAGCGTGTAGTCCTCTGACATAGAAGATGGTTTCCCTTTGAGCCTCCGTAGTCTTGTACTCTACTTAATGATGGGAAGTAATGAATAAACACTGTCTGACATTGATGGAGTAGGAAGAATAACGTGCGTGAAGATGGATGGATCACTTTCATGCGTAGGAGTTATGTATTATTAATCAGGCTTTCGTGACAGACACATATAAAGTACAATAATTTTTTGAATGCAGTTTTTTATCAATTAGACATTGATCCTTCAAACAAGTTCCTACATTTTATAGTTTGGTTTGATAGGTGAAAACTAACTAAGCCAAAGAGTTCCAAGAAAGTGGTGTCAATACCCTATTATAATTTAATAACGTTATTGCTTATGTTTTTGTGTCAAGTTTTGAGAAGGGATCAATATTTGATGGCATTGTAGGCATTCAATAGTGATTGAACTGACTTTAATGGTGCAATGGACTTTGAGATGGCCTTCGAAGCTTTCCACTATAGAAATCAAGAATGGAAAACCAATAGAAATTTCCCTGGTCCAAATTTATATGAATGGGTTGCTCGAGAAGACTATTATACAACAGAAGGTGCTTGGGAGAATACCTGTGTGGGAAAGGGGATATGGAGAAGGCCGTATATTATCTTAGACCTTGTTTAAGAGGAAACACAATGAATCAAGTAAGGAACTTCTAACCTATCTGTCCAATGAAATTGACGTGAAATATGAAAAACTGAATGAGCTGCAAATGTGAAAGGGTATCCAAATATTAAAAACTGATAGTCATTCTTGAAAAAAAAAATGCTAAAGAGGACTGGAGTTGGACACTTTTCTAGGGACTGTGACTAGCTAGCGTGGCCTGAATGAAGACTCACAAAATGCAGGATCAGAAGTCCAAAGAAGAAGTTTGGCGAGCATAGAGTATTGGTAAGATTTTTAACCAAGAATAAAACCTAAACCAATAACCCTAGAAGCAAAAATAAGGGAAGCCAAGGCGTTAATTTCTGAAGTGTAACTTGAATCCCATGCCTTCTATTTGTGGTTCTAATCTGGGCAATGACAGTAGATATAAAAAGGTCTGAAATTGGGAAGACATCCCATGCCTTGTTGTTTCTACTGCCTTTGACCAGACCAGAACCAAAAACAAAAGGCCAGGGTTGCAAGTTAGAATTCAGAAATTTATGCCTTGGCTTGATACATTGTTTTTACTTTTGGAGTTGTTGGTTTATGTTTTATTCCTGACTGAAAATCTTACCAATCCTCTGTGCTCGCCGAGCTGCTTCCTTAGAGTTCTGGTCCTATATTTTGTGGGTCTTCATTCAGGCCACACTAGCTAGTCGTAGTCGTCCCTAGCAAAGTGTCCATCTTTAGTCCACTTCAGCATTTTTCTTTTCAAAATGTAATGATGGATTCTCATTTTTGGATAAACTTTCACATTTGTAGCTTATTCATTATTTTTCATTTTTAATGTTAATTTCATCATCCAGATTCGCTACACATTCTTTCCTACTTTGTGCTTCTCCTTTAAAAAGATCTGTGTTAAAAATATGGTCTTCTCCACCCCCCCTTCCTACACAGGTATTATCCCAAGCACCTTCTACTATATAATAGTCTCCTTAAGCAACCCATCCATATAAATTTGGACCAGAGCAATAACTATATTTATTTCCATTCTTGGTTGTAGTAGTGCGAGGCTTCAGAGGCCTTTCAAAAGTCCATTGAACCCAAAAATCACTCCAATCAATATTGAATATTTACACTGCCACAAAAAACCTGAACCCTTCTCCAAACTTGACACATAAACATTAACAAAATCTTCATTAAACCATAATAGGGTATCGACACCACCTACTTAGTCCCTTAGCCTTATCAGTTCAAACCTAACAATCTTAACTGTAAAATGAAATATCTTGTTTGAATGATTAATGCCTAATATAGGTAAAGAACCAACATTTACAAAATTAGTGTATTGTATGTGTGTTTTCATAATAGGTTGATCAGTAATACATACCTCCCGCATATGAAGTGGTTCTATCTGCAAGCAGCTTATTCCTCCGAACCCATCTTTACTCTAGCCTTTAATATTGGTCGGGCAAAAGTTGATCTACTTTCACTTTCTTTTATTTGCAAACAAGAGAAAAACATTTGATGTTAAACAAGAGAAAAACAAAAATAACATTACAAAAGGGTAACACATAATTGAATGAATACAACACATTACAACAAGAGTTCCAACAAATGACCCATCTATTGCAACAGATTCCCTATCTGTTCAATAGATGAGTCATCTGTTGCAATAGGCTATGCATCGGTGGCAATAAATGGTTGACATGTTGCAACAGATGGGTCATTTTTTTAAATAAATCAAAGCAATATTATTACTGGTTTGATTTTTTCCATAGTTGTTCCGTCCATTCTAATAGCTGATTCATCAGTTGCTATAGTTGAGGAAACTATTGGAACACCACCAACAACATCAACAACAACATCAACAACAAAGAAATAACACTATATGTTCCAACACTATCAACAACACAAAAACCACATGTTTCAACAACACCAACACCCCCAACAAAAAAACAAACAAAAGATATAAAAATGATACTGGCAACAAGGCTTTTTAAGATCTCTCAACAAATGACTTTTTCGCATATTATAAAAAAAATAATGATTCGTTCATTCAAGACTTAAAGGTTGCCTTTTGTTCAATTCTCTCAATAAATAGGATACTGGTAATCGTTAAATCAATAAAAACAACATATGTAAGTATCTAATTTAAATAATATAAAAAGAAGAAAATGAGAAGGAAAGAGAATAGTGAGCCATACTTGTAATATCAAAAAAGCAAAGGGATCAGAGCATCTATTTCAGTCGAGAAAAGATATAGATCAGTTGAGATCTGAAAAGATCCTCATACGAAAGAGAATTCTAGAGATAGGTTGTGATTACCCTAAAGAAGAGAGAAACAGAATTTTGAAAGAAAAAAGAGAGATGAGTTAATTTATGGATGAAGGAGAGAGAATTTTAGAGATTGGTGGTATTAGTATTAGTGGGGTTAGTATTGGTGGCATCGGTATTGATGGCGTTTATGGTAGCTGCTGGTGGTGGTGTTGGTTGCATTGGATAGTGGTGTCGGTATTGGTGGTGTTTGTGGTCCATCTGTTGTAACAGGTGGAATAATTATTTGGAGATATTAAAATAGGTCTTCAAATAGATTTCCTATCTATTGTAACAAATGTTTCATTAGTTGCAAGATTATTTTTATCTCATCCATTAATTGTTCATTAGTTGCAACAGGTTATTCATCTGTCGTAATAGATGATTCATCTGTTCCAACTGATGGGTTTTCTGTTGGAATATTTTTTGTATGTGATGCATAATTTTTTTTTAAAATTTGTCTTACCTTTTTAAAACTTTATGCATACATCAATTGTAATGTATTTTTTGTTTTTCTGTTGTTTGTAGGTAAAACATGTCTCAAAAAAGAAAAGAAAGTGAAGGTGGATCAACTTCTGACCACCTAACAAAAAAGGCTAGAGTATAAATGATTTGGAGGAGATTTTTGAACAATCTCAATCAGGGAAAAGTAAACCTGAGAAAAGATATAAAAACAATATTGAGGGAGGTGGACAAGGGTCTATAGATGGTGATAAGAAAACTAAAAGTGAGGAGGAGAAAGAAGAAGATAATCAAGAAGAGGAGGAAGAAGAAAGTGGGAAAGAGGATGATGATCAACAAGATGATAATGCATCATCAATGGGGCATAAATTAATATTAAAATCCCAGTATAAGGCTGTCAAAACTTTTAGTATTGACAGGTTTCAAGTTGCGATGCCGATAGATGACCCTGCAGAACTAACTGGTGATCTTGTACTAAAATGTCAGTTGGGGAAACCTTTTGATGACTTTAGGAATACTGTGAAGAATGAAAATATGGACAGACATTTTATGAAGAGTTGCTTTGGAAACTTTCTTGAGCTGCCTGAGGACCACAGTACTGTTTCCAAATGAGCATAGTATATGGTCTTCTCAAGCGCAGGATCAAGTACATGGGGGATGATTCGAAGAAGGGGGCAAAAGGATGGATAAAATCTGGATCAACTACTGTGGCATGTTGGTTTGTTTTGGCTTGAAAGAGTTTTCCATAGTGATAGGCTTAAGATGTGATTGTCCAGAAAAATCTCTCATCAAGGAATCACCCCGCAAAAGGTTCAAGGCAAGCAGGACAAACCAAACCACCACCTACTAAAATCAACAAATGCAAGGAAAAAATATATGGGTTGTTGGACATTGCTAGATATGGGTACAGAGCCAATAAGTTGTTAAAACATCTCAAGGATAAAACCAGACCAAAGAAGTACAGGGAGAAATTGTGCTTAGTTTGGTTTCCCGATTCCGTTATATTGGAAAGAGACGTCACAATTTATAGAAGATAATTTGTTGAAGCTTGCTGATGATTTTGAGAAATTCAACAATTATCCTTGGGTAACTTGACTATCATATATTTACTATCAAAGCTATCCCTAAAGACAATCACATTATACGGCTTTCCTTGGGCTTTCTTGGTAAATTTAATCACTATTTGCTTATTCTTCCACTAATTTATATTTAATAATTATTATGACTTTTTTTTTCTTACCTCCTGTTTACATTTTTTAGGCTTGGGCATTTGAAGTCATTCCTTTCCTCTTGCCGGAATGAGTTTTCTCATCCAAGGATCCTTAGGTAGTTAGCTGCAAAGAGCAGCACAAGAATTAAAGAGGTTGATATTTTTAACCTTTCAAATGATGCAGTAAGTCTTTTTTCAAGTAAAATAATTAGGCTCAAAGAAAGATATTGAAACAGATGTGCCATCTATTGCGGTAGATGGGTCATCTGTCGCAATATATTACCTGTCTGCTACAACTGGTGCAATAGATGGGTAATCTGTTATGACGGATGATTCATTTCATAATAGATTACCTATCTATTGCTTTGGTTCTCTGAACCCGACTCAACAAATTACTCGTCTACTGCAACTGGTGCAACAAATGGGTAATCTGATGCAATATATATTTAATCTGTTGTGACAGACAAATCAGCAGTTGTGACAAATAAATCATCTATTGTATAGTTATCTATGCTAACATGTAGTTGTCTATGCTAACATGTAACCCAACTGACTGCAAATTATTATATAATTTAAATGTATCTGTCTTTTCTGTATAGGTTGTGCATCCATGGATCGTGCCTACTGAGCAGGAGTTGGGGATGAATTTCTTTATTACTCTAGGTGTTATTGATAGAATAACAGACCCAATAGTGTATTTAATAAATAAGGAATTGGATGGAGCAACAGCCATAAGAATCACAGTTAGGCAAGGTCAATCTAATGTTGAGATTCTTCATAACCAACCTACAGCAACAGATCCGGGTGCTTCTTCTGGGGGTGTTGTTGATATTGGTGGTAGCTATGCTGATGCTGATACTACTGCCAGTCGTGATAACGAGTATGTTGATGTTCAAGAAAAAATAAATTTGTTTGAAAACACCTCTTTCATAGGTCCCTCTTACCGTTACGAGGTCCCTCTCACCCTTACATTAGTCCCTCCCACCCTCACAGTGGTCCCTCTCACCTCTCTTCTTCCTCATGTTCTCTTTCCAAATGCAAATAGTATAAGGACAGATAGAATAAACTCTTTGAAAAAGTAGAGGCTATCGCTAAAGCTATCAAGGAATTGAAATCAAAGAGGGATGTCATACCATCCAAGAAGGTGAGGGAGCCATACACTCTTATAGTGGCGGTTAGGAGGAAGAAAAGAGTAATTAGCTAAATATTCTCCAATCGGAAACCAAAAAATTATAGCTCCTCCCTCTCCAAAAGTTTTTGAAGTTCAGGGGCCATTGAAGAAGGTGGATATATATGCAAAACATGGCGCCAAAGAAAGAGGGATCTGCAACGGGCAGGGGCGGACCCACATAGGTTCAAGAGCGTTCATATGAACCCCCTTTGTCGAAAAATTATACTGTATATATGTGTATATGTAATCATGTTTTGCACAAAGGTATAGGTATATATTAAATTTGAACCAACTATGCATAGCAGCAGCGCCTAGCTTAGTGGCAAAGTCAATTGTATTTCTTGTTGTTGATGTCGTAGGTTCAAGCCCACCTGCAACACTCTTTTATTTTGGACGTTTATGTTCTCCTTTAATTATCCTAATGTATTGCTTTTTAATTTTTGTATTGTTATTATTATAATATTACTTCATATATAAAAAGACTAAAATCTTTATTAGATAATAGTCCCTAATTCTTTTTTTTTTTTAAAATCAAAGGGACAAATAGGCCAACTTTTGATAATGAAAATAACAATACAAGTAAAATCCTCAGTCTCTGTCATTCCCGCTCAAACCTCAAAAGCTTTTAAAAACCAAAAAAAATATGTCACCTCTATGGTGACTTACGTGGAATAGAGAATATTTAATATTGTTTCTGTGAAAGTATTATGAATAGATGACAATAAATGAAAACTCATATTCTTTAGTTAATCAAAATTTATTTGTTTTGCTTTTTATGTTTTACT
Organism: Capsicum annuum; assembly: GCF_002878395.1. NCBI lineage: Eukaryota > Viridiplantae > Streptophyta > Magnoliopsida > Solanales > Solanaceae > Capsicum > Capsicum annuum. The sequence goes on along the minus strand of NC_061115.1, from coordinate 169,128,394 downwards.
TTTTATATATTGAACTCACTTGGTAAACACTCTAGGTCTGCTACTAGTGACCAGTCAAGCAACGCGCACAAGATTTCCCCATGCATAACATTTCCACCCAAGACTTCAAGAATATGCAGATATACATAACTGCTATATGAACAAGGTAAGTTTACTTTTACTAAACTAGCCTTCTAATCTACTCTGTGAAGAAGAAGCTACACAACAGAACTGTCATCTGTTTCAACATCTGGGTATTCTAGTGCAACTGGTGGTGGTTGTATTGAAACACATTACCCATCTGTTGCATAAGTTGCATTAGATGGGTAATCAGTGAACAGATTCAGAGAACCCTCTGCAACAGATAAACCATCCATCACATCTTTCCACTATGTTTTCCTTCTTTACAATTACTAACCTATTTAAGAATTATCATTTTATATCACAGTATGTTGAAGAAATTCTTTGCCTTATGAAGGGAAAACGATTAGTGTACCCGAAAGCTTATGATGCTTTTGATAGGATAATGGACCCTAACTTAAACAATAATTTCAAGAATAGGTATGGTGAGCTCATTAAGCTAGCGTCAACTCCCGATGACTTAAGATTTTCTTTGTTATATTCTGAGTTCTAATAGGATGGAGAAATGATTAAATATGTTAGAGGGGAGAGGCCATATCCACACGGCAAGAGCTGGACCAAGGAAAAGAGAATTTTTGCAGTCATGAATGATATATCATACATTTTTTGATTGATGAGATACTAATCGATGAGGGAAAGATCAAGGTTTATCACTGCAACTTACCTGCCTTCGATGAGGTCAATTTTTTTACCCATATGAAACCACTATTGGAGTTCTTCCCCAACTTGTTGAGGTAGAGTAAACTGATAGATGAACTGCCAGTGGAAGTGTTGATGAAGCAAACATGGGATTTTAAAGGTCGAAACAAGGACATGGACCTTTTTAAAAATGAAACCGCCGCCATGTGCGGTTTGTACGTGCTTGTACACATCGAATATTTACTGACCAACACAGAAATAACTGAGCTAATAACCTTTCTGTGCGACAACCCTGTGGCAAACATGCAAGAGGTCTGGGCTTATAGGGTACTAACTGGACCCTTGAATCCTGTGTAAAAAGAATAAGATGTAGAAACACAAACACCATAACAATTTTTTATTTCAAGTCACTTCACTTACGTGTAGTGGCAATTTTTTTCGTTTGATGAAGGTTGAATTTTTTATAATGCAATAGATTGTCTATATATTATAACATATATTCTATTTGTTCTAACAAATATTTTATCTGTTGTAATAGTGGAAAGATCTGTTTGATAATTTCTAACAGATCACCTACATGTTGTAACATATGTCTAAATCTGTTTGATATTCTCCAACAGATATGTCATTTGTTGCAACAGATACCTTATTTTTTGTAATATTTGAATATAGAATTCCATTTCCATTAATAAGTTCAAATCTAAGGATAAAATAAAATTCATAGACAGAATAAAATAAACCATCATCAAAATAGTACAACTAAACTATCATGAAAATCAACAATTTTGGTACACCACACCAGTAGCAATTAGCCATGAAAAGTTCAGTAATTACGCTTGATTATCTATGTGCTCAATGAAACCAAACCATTATCAAATACACCACCATGAAAATTACAGCAATTAGGCTTGAATATCCATGTGCCCAACAACACCAAACCAACAACAATAACGCCAACAATGTAGTATCTTCTTGCTCAATTTTATTTCTCTTTAAAATACTTGAATTTCTTCAACAAACCCCATATTACATGATTTGTTTGTGAAGGGTGACATTATTCATACCAATCAAAGTAATCACATCTACCCAATTTCTATAAAAATAAAATCACAATTACAAAACAAATTAAAAGTCAATAATTAATCAACTAATTAAATAAAAAAATATTACCTTTGAAATATTACAGGCAAAAAAATTTACGACCTAGATTTTGTTGAGTACAAGAAGTCTTCAATAGAGCTTCATGACCACACTTACAGTATCAAAAATATTTATCACAAAAAATAGTAAAAGATGAGCTTGACATTGTCAAGCTCAGTTGGAAAAAATAAAAAAAGATAAAGAAAAACCAAATACAAATAATTTAAAGATTTTGGATAGAGAAAAATAGATTATTAAGAAGAAGATTTGGGAATTTAGGGTTAAATTTTAGGAAAAAAATGAATATATAAGACAATGGGGGAAAAATAACTGTTGGGGACCAAATCAGACGCCAATTCTGTAAAAGTGGCGGTTCAATATGCCTTGGTTGTGTGAACTACACACAACCTACCAATAGGGCAAAAAGTGCCAAACTGACACATTTGATATCTATTTTAGGTGTTTAAAATGAACACTGTTTCATTGAGGTGCCAAAGTGAAAGATTGCTGCAACTTTAGGTGTCTGTCGATAGGTTTTGCCTTTTTTATTTTAAGTCACTTCACTTTATATGTAGTGGTAATTTTTAATGTATAATGAAAGTTGAATTTTTTTATAATGCAACAGATTGTCTATCTGTTGTAATAGATATTCAATCTGTTTTGATAGATAGTTTATCTGTTGCAATAGGTTGGTCATCTATTGCATTATACTGATGTTTCTATCTAAGTCCATCTGTTGCAACACTGGGAAGACCTATTTGATAATTTCCAACAGATGACCTACATGTTGAACATATGTCTATATCTGTTTGATATTTTCCAACTGATATGTCATCTGTTGTAACAAATACCTTATCTATTACAATATTTCAATAAAGTATTTTATTTTAATTAATAATTTCAAATCAAAGGACAAAATAAAATTCATAGAAAAAATAAAATAAATTAAAGCCTTCAGAAATTACATGAAAAAAATCAACAAATAAATGAAATGTAAAAAATTGTTGTGGGTATAAATCTCAACAAATAAATCAAAAATTTAAGTTTTGATGCCAACAATTCCTAAGAAGGGGTGAGGTTATTACTTTGACATACCCAAGCTATAAAGATCTACTCAATATGAAGGAGTTGTTGTTCATCCGGTGCTAGGGAATTTTGTTTTGGTCGTCGTGGATCTTTGATGTTGCTTGCTATGGTTTTTTCACTTTTGCTTCTCCGTATTTCCATAAAAGAGTAGTATACTATCAGTGATGTTCAACGATAGCTTCTATTGTGACATCCACCTGGAAAGACAAAATTATCAATGCTAATCACAAAGAAACAGAGAAAATGGAAAATGATAACTCATCTATTTTAGCAAAGTGATTATCTTTCTACTACAACATATGGATAATCTTTTAGGAAAAATTAAAACATGAGAAAGACCTATATTATAATTTCCAATGGATGAACCATCTGTTGCAACATATGACTCATCTATTTGGAAAAACTAAAATAGTAGGAAGTCATGATTTACTTTGTCCCAACAGATGACCCATCTATTGTAGCAGATAGGTCATCTGTTGGTACAAATAAAAAAGGGTACATAGATCCATTTGATTTGCTAAAACATATGATACATATGTTGCAATAGATACTACATCTGGTGCAACATGTTAGTCAACTATTGTAATAGATGTATATATATGTTTGATAATTTTAAGAGGATATGTCATTTGTTGAAATAGATGTGTCTGTTTTTTAGTTGGAAAAGATTCCATATATTCACCTTCTTCAGCTCATGTTGTTCACCTGTGGTCCTTGTACATTGCTCAATAGTGCAACACAAAGATAGTGGAGTTGGAATTTTGCTTTTTTGGATACTTGATAATGCCTTAGAAATTACTTTCCTTCTATTCTTAGCCTTAATCTCTAATGGAGTGGATTAATATGAAATACTTTTTGATGGAATGACACCCCTCTTAGATGTTAATTCCTTTACAGAAGTAGTTAATGCACTAATAACATTAATCATTACATCACATTTCGCCTTGTAGTCTTGATATTTGCATATAGAACATTCGCTAGGAGGGAAAAAATCTGTTTAACTAGTATGATCATACTCGTAATAGTTTGTTTTAAAAACTATAAGAGGAGCATTATTAGCCCACCAAAATAACCACTACCACCACCAAAAACTCAATCACTACTAACACCATCAACAATAACATACCCACCCTCTAAAATTATTTTTCTTGTGATGACTGTTGCTCCAAACAATTCCATTTTTATTCTGTCAATGACCTTTGTGTCCGATAAAGTTTGCACAGACCGCAAGATAAGAAAAAAATAGTATTTTCAACTCTCAATTGGTCGGATTAAGTGACGGATGTACAATCTAACATAAATCAGTACAAATATTAGAATGATGATTAGATCATTGAAAAATCATTAACTAAAAAAAAATTAATTAGAATTAGACTTACTGTATCCTTCGGGGGGTTGAAGAGATCAAGAAATTTTGCATTTTTATCAGTTTTGGCTGACAACCATCAAAGAATTCTTGGACAGGAAACTTCTTCCTGGTCGTTCACCTGTTATCCCAAATAAGAAATGACTTCAAACACCCAAGTCTATAAAATAATGCCAATAAATCAAAAGCATTATTGAATACAAAAATGAATCATATCATAATAAAAGAAATATTTACCATGAAATCCCATGGAAAGCCATATAAGTTGACTGTATTTGGCACTAACGGAGTCAACAAATATTTGACAGTTATTGTAAAGCTTTCATAACCCTAAGGATAGTTGTTAAATGCCTTAAGATCCTCGGAGAGCTTTATTAAACCAAGTGGTATGTTGTTGTTAACGTCTCTCACCCAAAGAATATTATGTACAAACCAAACCAAGCACATTCATTTCTTGTGCTTATTTGAAAGTCTTTTACATTTCAATGCTTCTATCAATTTTTTTTATTTTTAAAGCTTGGACCAATAAGGGACACCAAGTAGTCATGATCACTTGACTTGTATTTGCCTCTTTTGGTTGTGCAGGGTGTTTTTTTGGGTTAGAATAAGTATGAGCTGAGAAGGAGAAGGAGGATAACATTATAGTCCAGTAACTATGACAAAATCCTTCCAACCAAAACAAATAGGCATGCCATAATAATTTATCCACACCTCATTGATCTTATCTTTGTTTTCATACATAAACCTATGCTTTAGGAAATCATATACCATTTTCATTTGGAAACAAGCATTCTTGTCCTCCAGTAAATCCAGATATTGCCCAAAGCAGGTTTCCCTAAAATAAGCATCCAAATTTTATTCTCGAAGTATTTTTCTGAAGGTGTTGAAAGATTTTCCCGTTACTGACTTAACCAGTAAATCACCCGTCAAATCTGTGGTACCATTGTACTGCATTTTTATAGAATAACTATCAATGCTGAAGGTTTTGACCAACTCTTTAGTGGAAGGGCTATTAGCATTTGGATCATCCCTTTTGAAACATTCATCCTCCTCATGTTCATTATCTTTTGATTGAGATAACATTTATAAAGAAAGCTCATAAAGTGGTGGATGTAGCCTAGCTGCTTCACTTGTTTCTTTACTTGGAATTGATTTTGTTTCTATTCTTTTGGGTAGCATATAATCTAAAAATAACAGGAACATAAAATAGATTATAATTGAGTAATGCATCATTAAAAAAAGATAACAATATATATAATATGTACAATACTAAAATAACAGTTCCAACAGATCACATATCTATTGCACCAGGTAGGTTATCAATTGTAATACATAACTAACCTATTGAAACAAATAAGTAATCTATTCCAACAATAAAAATATATCACACATCTATTGAAATAGATGACCGATCTATGCAACAAATCACACATTTGTTGCAATATATGAGTGATCTGTTGCAATTTATAACTAACTTATTCTAATGAATGAGTAATCTATTGGAATAATAGAAATATATCACTCATCTATTGAAATAGATGATTGGTCTGTGCAACAGGTCACACATCTATTGCAACATATGAGAATCTGTTCGAACTATTATCAACTATCAATATTGTTTAGATTTATTCCAATAAAAGGGTCATCTATCACGATAGATGAATGATCGGTTGAAAAAATCAAGTCTTGGACATGTCCTATTAGAATAATTGATAAGATTTTATCCAACAGAAGGTTCATCTATTTCATCGGATTTTTAATCTGATAGTTCCTCTGTTGCATTAGAGGTAAATCTGTTACATCAGATGGTTAATTTGTTGCATCATATTTTTACTTTGATAGTTCCTATATTGCATCCTACGGCAAATCTGTTGTATCAGACAGTTAATTTTTTGCATCATATGGTTAATCTATTGCATCAGATTTTTAATCCGATAGTAAATATGTTGCATTAGATTTTTAATCCGATGGTAAATCTATTGCATCAGATGGTTAATTTGTTACATTAGATTTTTAATCTGATGGTTCTTCTGTTGCATCATATGGTAAATCTGTTGTATCAGATATTAAATTTGTTGCATTAGATAGTTAATCTGTTTCATCAGATGGTTAATCTATTGCATTAGAAGGTTAATCTATTGCATAAAAAATAGTAGCATGATTAATAATAATAGCACCAAGAACAAGAACAAATCAACCGAACAATGGGCGTAATATGAAAAAAACAACATCGTTATTTTGTTTGTATAAAACAAACAACAAAAATCAATTTCACAAAATGCAACAAACAACAAAAAATCATATTTCACTCCAAAAAGAAAAGAGAATAAATACTAGAAATTAGGATTTTATTCAGATCATATTTTAAATTAAAACAATAAATATTGAATTTGTTAACCGATAATAGAAGAGAAGATGGCTCAAGTTCCTCTTTTTCTTCAAAACTAAAAAGACCATAATTTTTTATCTGTGAAAGAGGAGAAGGGACGATGAAGAACACAAATTTGTTATGGCCGTAGAGCAAGGCTATCACATCGATTGACGGTTGAAAGTAGAAAAGAAACTCGAAGCCCAACTATTTTTTGTCATGGGTTGAAGTCGTCGGGAATTGAAAGGATAAATTCGTAGAACTGTGGTTGGGAGAAACTGTTGAGAAATAGAGGGGAGAGACGATTGATTTAGAGAGGAGAAGGGCATGGGTTGATTTATATTTTTGAAAAGATTAGAAAGTTTTAAAAATATTAATCAAGTTCACAATTAACTTAATCAAGTTTTCTAATTATGTTTGACCCTTTAAGTTGGTCAATGTCACCAATTCTTCATTCAAGACTTAAATGAAATCTTTCCTTCAGTTTTCTCAAGTTGCTAAATGTCTATTTTTAAAACTTTCTTTACCATTTAGACACAATTCTTGAAAAATTGGCCAAATAGGCACCATTTATGATGTCATCATATATTCTTTCCAACTTAACAAATCCAGCACATAAGTTTCTACTAATATATTTTAGCCCCCTACTCTCATCCATAATTATATTCAAAATATCTTTTTAAAAATAATTGTTAAAGAAAATTCCAAAAGATTTAAAAAAAGCTTCCAATTTCCCTCCAAAATTCTTTATTTAGGCATAATTTTGGCGATCAGCTCAAAATTAGTCCACAAATATAATATTCTTGTTTGTTGCATTTATTATTACCCTTATTTGTTTGTTATCTTCTCAAACACACTTTTTACCATTGTTATAAAGCTTTTAAATCACTCACATTATGCAAAACCTCTTTAGAATGTACATTATAATAGCTTAGGCGACTCCAACTTCGTTTCTTTATTCCATTAAACCAACAATTTAGAAATAATTTTTGCACTTTTATTATTTTGTACGGATATCTTCCCAATCTCGAGTATTCATATAACAAACACATACCACTAGCAGAATTGAGGATCAACTCCAGTGTACTTCTAGGATGTCTATTGCAGACGTTGTTCTTATTTCCAGTGATTTCACAGGAGAATGAGGGGAGACTCCCAAACGTTGGGATTGAAAATCTTTTACTAAGGTGACATTGCCCATTGTGGTTCACTATAATTGTTCATATGACAAATTGGTTGCAAGAATAATGGAAAGTAGGGATCTAAATTACGAGCCAAGAGATGTGTGATTAGTTGTCTAATCAACTCAAGGGAAAAGGTGCATCCTACGATCATAAATAATGAAAGACGTATGTCCTTGTACATGCTGGATGTTGGTGATGATGGCTTTAGGCCTATTTGATGATTAAATATAGTTGAGAGAACCTTTGAAGAATAGTTGAATTCATCATCATCCCCACATCGGCTCCCATCAATCGATAATAATTCAGTTGCATACAAAAATGAGGGCGATCATCCAATGAATATGGAAGATGATTCTATTAATATGATGTATGAATTATTTGACTCTGAAGGTGTTGAAGAAGATTGTGGATCAGGATCACAACCAAATCATTCTTTCTTTGATGGAACTAATTTCTATTGTGAACAAACATTCAACAATAAAAAAGAGCTGAAAATGCTACTAAATCGAGATGTGGCTTGTTATTGTGGCTTGTTGTTGTGGGAAATGAGATGTTTATCTCGTGGTTGTGGCTTGTTGTTGTGGGAAAAGAAGTATGAATATTTGAACAAATTTCGTCTATAAAAGTATGTTAGGGTCCAAACCTGTGGTGTTGAACATGTGTGGGTAGGCATAACAAAATCTCATTAGAGATCATTGCTTCACTATATGTAAATCATTTTCATGATGGTAAGGGTCCAAACATAAAAGAAATTCAGAGGATTATTTTTAGGGAGATGCATTGTAAGGCAAGCTATTGGATGTGTTGGAAAGAAAGTGTAATTGCAAAGAACATTATTTATGGGACACCGGAGCACAAATATTCTTGCTTGCTGATTTTTTTCCTATATAGCCAAGTCATTGAATTCGGTTCTTCTTATTGTATCATGATTAAAAAGAAAGATGGATCCTTCATGTACTATTTTTTTTAGCTTTTGGAGCTTGTATACGAGGACATGCCTACATGAGAAAGGTAATTACTGTGGACAACACATTTATATGGAAATTACGGGGGTGTGTTGCTGAGTGTCATTGCGTAGGACACCGACGGTCATATTTATCCAATTGCCTTTTGTGTTGTGGATAAAGAGAATAATGTTTCTTGGAACTTTTTCATTCATAAGTTGAAGACTATAGTATACAATGATCCAGATTTATACGTCATCTTCAATAGACACGTTAGAATTGTTAATGCCTTCTTCCATGTTTACTATAATGCATATCATGGACTTTGAATAAGGTACCTCAATGAAAATCTTTGAGTAAATCAGCATTGCGGAGACCATTTTTATCTATTCTACGCTGCGGGAAAGGCTTATTATTCTAATGAGTAGTGAGAATTTTTGAAATTCAAGGATAAATGCATCGAGGAAGCATATATCCTTGAACATGTAGTTGATTTTGAGAAGTGGAGCAGAGCACACTTCCCGAGTAAGAGGTATGATGTGCTGACCACAAACATCATCGATTTGCTCAACTCACTGTTGAAAAATAAATGGGAGTACCCTATTTCATACATATTAAATTCGATTGCTAAAAGGTTTGGTGAAAAGTTCAGGGACCAGCATGCATATATCGCCAGTTCAAAGAACAAACTTGTGCCTTGTGCGAAAAATATCTTAAGGGATAATAAGAGTGTGAGCAACTTCTTATATGTGACCAATGCGAAAGGGGATATCCATCAATTCATTATGTTTGGCAACAGTGTTACTGCCAAGGTCAATATTTTGGAGAAGTCTTGTTCTTATAAGAAATATGACTTGGTAAAACTATTGTGGGTACATGCGATGGCCGCTTTGTGATTGAAGTATGACAATGACGATGATTATGGTAATTCCATCTATGAGTAATCTTCTCCTATTTATAAAGTTGAAACTTACCTCCTTACATACTCTGAAGCTATTAACGTTGTCTCTCTAGATTCTAAATAAATTATGCCATAGGAATTGAAAGACATATTTTTTCCACCCCCCTATGATCCCAAACTCGAAAGGAAGAGAGTCAAATGCATTAAGGGCATTGTTAAAATTTTTAAGTTTAGGAGGAGGAATAAATGTTCAATATGCAAGGGATTTGGGTACAAAAGAAGCACATTTATCATGGTTAACGACTATTAGAAAGGATGGCCTCTTCTTTTGTAACTCAAGCTATTATTTTGTGGATCTCTGCATTTCTATAGAATTTAATATTCAGTTGTAATTGACTCTATGTATTGTCTAAGATAGACCAGAGTAATATATGCTATATCTTTTACTCAATCGATTAAAGAAATCTTAAAGGATCTATGATTATTCATCAAACACATTATATAGGTCTTTTTGCTGCCATATCACTCCAATAAATTCATTTAACCATAGTCTGGTGTTTTTAATTAATTAAAAGTTGCACTACACATCTATTTATATCCAAAATAGCTAGTATATGCAACCCAAACATCTTCTATTCCTACAACGTAGACTGCTCATTGTTTGAAAATTTGAAATGCCACCTTCTATAAGTCTATTTATACAATGATATTTTCTATGTGATCGGTCACTTCCACCTAAACTAAAAATTACAAGAGACTATTTATCTTTAAATAATAGTCATGCCTCCGAGAAGAATCTCCCTTCGTCCAATCAGGAGAATTAGTTCCCATCGACACTACGATGTTCTTCTTCTGTGCAATGACCTTGATTGTATGTTCTGTGGGTTGGGTCAGTACCACATTTATCTGGAACGTGATCTATGCCACATGACTCATTTCATACGGGAAATTCTGGAAAGGCTTGGTCTGGAATCTAGTGACTACATCACCCCTCCTACAATCCCCCTAGTTTAGTTTAGTTTTAGTTTTTGTTTTTGTTTGCTCATTGCAGAAGAAGTTTTCTTAGATAGGATTTTTGTTAGAATAAAACTTCTTCTTTTTACCCTTTTTACTTGCTGATTTGGTGTTGGTAAATGTATGAATTTGGAATAATCAATATCAATATAAATATTTTAGTTTGTCAATTATCTTTGCCTTTTTTTGGTGATTGTTAGTTTTTTGTTGGTTATTCTTCTCTATGAATGTTGTGTTTTTGCACAAACAACTTTTTAAATACTTATTGCTCAATCAATGATTACAACTGTGGATTGCCTTTATAGAATTTACAAAGAGTTAAAGTTATTTGATAATGAATCCAGATCACATATACAGTCTATCATAGATAAGAAGTTTGGTCTACGCTACACCAACTATTTTATATGCACTATCATTGATTTTGGACTCTATCAATCCTTGACAACACATATAGGTAGACCGTAGACCATATGAATCAATGGACCATCAATAACATGTACCTTGAAAGAAAATAATTAAATTTAAAAAGTTTAAACAAGTCACATGATCACATGAATTAGGGGTGGTGATCGAAGGGGTATGTGGGTGGATAATGGTTGAAAATACAACATACTTATGCTTTGAGGGTCCATTAATTCATGCGGTCTATCATAGACGTATATAATTGGTCGAGTACGGATTGTTTTCTGGATTGATGGTAGATTCAGTTGTTTTATGTGCATGGTTTTAAAAGCTCACTGACATATTCTTTAAAAGAAAATAAATAAATAAAAAATAAATATAGTGTGGAATTCTATACATATGAAGGAGTTTAAACAAGTGACATGTCCGTGCAATAG